>NC_055679.1:20914897-20951471 GCF_017976325.1 Chelmon rostratus | reverse complement strand
CTTAATTTTTTATGTAAGATATAAATATGAGGCAGAGGGCGCAGTCAGAAAAACTAAAATAATGTCTCTTGTCCTTGGTAAGGAAGAAAGAAAAGAGTGAGAGAAGGTGAAGAATATGAATCCACATGGAGAGGCGGCACATTAATAAACCAGACATTCAATAAAAGTACAGAGGACAAACAACAATGAAAGGTAGAGAGAGAAACAGAGGAGAGAAGAGAGGGGTGGTCTGGACGATAAAGGAGAAACACTCTTAATTAAACGCCTGCAAAGACTAATGACACCAACCTGGCATTTCAACTTTTAATTGCAAAAAATGCCTCTGTTGTGTGTGTGTGTGTGTGTGTGTGTGTGTGTGTGTGTGACAGAGCTGGAGCTGTGATTTTCAAAATGTGTCTCAAAGCAGACACGTGCGGTGGGACGTGGATGTGGATAGAAAATACAAGGCAGATGAGAGCAGAAAGCGGGAGGAAGTGGAGGAGAGACAAATATGAAGAAACTATGCTCTGATGATACATGCGGAATATGAGAGAGACACAAATATAGGCAGAGTGGGAGAGAAAGAGAGTTAAGAGATTAGAAAAATAGCCTCGGTGTTGCTTCTGATATTTAATCTAGGCGATACATCATTAATCATAGCCTGCTCGAGCAGACTAGCATGAAGACAAGGAAGGAAAGTTAAGCAAGTTCATTATGTGTCTGTGAGGGAGAGAGAGAAAAGTAGACATTTGTTTGATTGTGTGTGTGCGTGTGCGTGTGTGTGTGTGTGTTTTATTTTTTGCTGCTGCAGATGCAGAAAGCTGTGAAACTGTCTGAATGCCAGAGCTGACGGCGGTTCTCCACGTCAGCGACTGCAGGAGTTTGACCGGATGAATATGTTCTACCAAAATGAAATATCCGAGTAATTATTAACTTGGCAGCAGCATTAGTGCTGCGGTGAGAATAGACCCTCATTAACCTCCACTGGACTGCGTATCAGATTCAGCTGCTTTTGACTCGTGCAAATACAAGAGTGTGGCCGCGTTCCTGTAGTATATCAACTGCAAAAAAAAAAAAAGACATCCGGGAAATGCCTGTCCTTCTCCTGTTTTCACAAGCTGGAAAGCTATCAGCCCTTTCGCCAGCTTGTGCAGTGATCTGTGAAGCAGATTTTAACTTGATCAGGCTGTTTAGACTTTGAAGTCGGCAAAAAAAAAAAAAAAGGAGTAAAGAACGGCAGATAGAACTGAGGAGTGAAGAAGAGAGACTCCACTGTAACAGCTGCATCATCTCATCTCCTCTGTGAGGCAGCTGGCATTAGAGTTTCTGAGGAGGGAGAGATTTGTAAAACATGGACATTACAACAATGGCTGGAGCATAATCTGCCCAATCCCATTACTGGCTAGAACCATCCACAGACACACACACACACACACACACACACACACACACACACACACACACACACACACACACAGATGAAAGGAGGAAATCTGTCGCTATGTGTGTGTGAAAGAGAGAGATGTGGGAGGCAGGAAGGATGGGAAGAAGACGTGAAGAACAGGGGATACGAGAGAGGGATGAAGGGATAGTGTGTATCTCTGCGTGCATGTGTAAGAGTTTCAGCAACGCTGCATAATGCGACAACAAGGCGAGGTATCTGCATCACAGGTCAGCGTGAAGCACAGAGCGGGGCGAGGCAGCTCAACAAAGACCGTATTCTGCAGCGCTCAGCCTCGGACTGAATGCAGAGAGTGAGTGATTGTCCTCAAGTGTTGACTGGCTGAGAAGCTGAAACTGTGGTGTGGTGTTCACTGACAGTGCCGGGAGAAAGGCGTTAGTGAAGTCAACTGCTGCTTTTCCAAATCAAATAACAGCTAAAATGACAGAAATGTAAATGAGCTCGTTACTTGTTGCTTTTGTTGACGACTGCAGATGATGGCAAACAAGACAGTTTACGCCCCAGATTTACCGGTTTGTGATGTAACATCACTCGACCTTCAGGCAATGTGAGCTGGCTTTTCATCATAGTCATTCTTACGCTCGCAGGTGGGAACGCTTGTTGTTGCTGCCCTCTGGTGGTCGGGAGTATTGGTGATTCTTATCGCCACAGTGACGATGGGGACAATGAGCGATACAATTTGACAGTTATCCCACACTGTGCAACAGCAGCCGTGTAAAAGTAATGAAAGACTTTTCCTTGTAGCTATTTACTTTTGTATGCAGTAATTGGTAAAGTAATTACATTTCTTTTGAGAGAAGTAACTGTAACTTATTACTGATTTTCAGTAACTTGCACAGCACTGTTCACCAGCATTTCCAAGCAGCCATAACCAACCAAAATATTAATTTGTTAAATTTCAAGTGCACTCTTGCTCTTTTCTTTCTTCCATATTGACGTCCTCATCTGCCTTATGATCATATTTCTTACCACTCTCCTTTAAACGCAGTATTAAACCACTAAGACACAAACTTACAATGAATGTAGAACAGCTCAGCATTCAAAATCTTTTCTTAAAGGGATGATTTGGTCGCCTTACTTATCTTGAGACAGAAAGTGTTTGTCCAAGTTATTACTTTAATATGTTGTTTTCATGTTTCAATTAATGCATAAAAACTGCACTCTAACCCCCGCATTATTGTGAGCTCTGTGGTTGGAGGACTTGAGAGAGGGCCGTCTCTCCTGGAAGGCATTCACAGTGGTCTGCGGGAATAGCAGGGTGCAGATTGAAAAAAGAGACCTAGACAGAGACGTTCCTCTCCTCCGCAGAGCTGGACGAGTACGGTGTGAAGTGGGCGTGATAGGACGTCGGAAAGGCGTGGGAGGGCGGGCGTTTCTGAAGCTCTTCAACCTTCCAAGAAGATAGATCGAGCTCAGCCTGAGCGGGTTAAATTCAGGGCAACCAGTCTCTTGGCTGTACTGTGGCAGCTCGCACGTTTGTAGAAAATAGTCAGACGTCGCAGCAGCTCATTTTAAATCAGATATGGAGTATTTGAAAATATGTAAACATCTATAGAGACATTAAACAATTTCCCTTCCTTTGAAGAGAGCAGCTGCTTCGACCCGTGGATCTAACTAACCGAAGCTCACTATTTAATGCACTATAACACTGCATGAAGAGAGGCTTGGTAAATAGGGGGAACTGCTTTAAAATTGCCATTTTAGAACACTTTGACTGTCTCATCCAGCTACGACTGAGCTCCGATTAACTAAACATACAGTACAACACTCATAATACTCGGTGCAACATGCAGCAGTACTGTACATCTTGGTTTTTTGCACGATAAGCTTGTGTTGCATTATTCTGTGGCCAAGATGAAAGCATATCTCTGTCAGCGTAACAGGATTACCAGCTAGTCAGAGGGTCAGAAGTTGTGCGTTGAAGCACCCCCCCCCAAGGAATATTGAAGTGTTGACAAGCCAGGCCGAGAGGAAATTGAAATGATCTCGGACAGGCTAAGCTGTTGATAGAGTCAGTAGCTCGGAGGAATGAGCTATTACGCCGACTCTTGGAGATTGTGGATCCAATCAATGTTCATCTGGAGCACCTTTTTTCCTCGTTTTTTTTTTTTTTTCCTCAGGCGAGCCCGCATCCGGGGGGGAAACAACTCTGAGAACGAGTTTAAAAGCTGCTACGAGACTTTATATTGCAGTAAGCAGATACAATAAATTGTTGAGATTACAGCTTCGATATCTTCACGCTTAATAAAAGAGAGGCGGCGTCTTGGGAGAAGATTGGACGGCTCTCGTGGAATAAGTCCACGAGCAGTGAAACTCAGTGGGTCATTTAATCACTGATGTTAATAGTGCGCCCGTCCTCTGCGGAGCTTTACCGTTCACCATCTTATTAATGAACACAACAGTAACAACAACACAGAAAGTGATCTTGAGCGGGGGTGGTGGAGGTCTACTTTTTGTCATCTTATTTATGCTGCCGGAGCGTTCATCCCTCCAAGCAGATGGAGGAACCAGGACCTTGTGTTTCAGAAGAACTGGGTCATGTGCATCTCTCTATGCTTTTGATACTTCTGTCCGATTATGTACAAGTACTAACACTTACTGAGCGTACATGTACAGGGATGAACTTTAGCCCTTTTGCACATCAAATGCGTTTTCATCTTAACGAGATTTCTGCAAGATGCCTGCATGGTGTTGCCATCGGTTTGCTATTAGAGGAGCATTGCAGTACATCAGCGCAGGCTCCAGCCATTTTGGTGCCCTTCATATTGGGCTTTCTTTTCCTTCCTTGCGCACCTGAAGGCTTGGACCTTTTTATCGTGAAAGAAAACATGAAAATAGATTTTCGCCTCCTGACATCCGTCCAACAATCAGTCAGTCCGGCGACCTCTGGCACTTCTTACGTCCCGGACTTCCTGTGAAGCAGTAACCCATCCCCCACTTTCAGTTAGCACAGTACAAGTGAAGGCCACGGCACATGAAAAGGTTTCTTTCTGTGTTTCTTCATTTGTTAATTTCTTTCTTGAAAGTGAGACAAAGGAGGAAGCATATTTATTTTTTTATCTAGGTGATCACCTACACAGTTCAGTTCATGATGATAATTAACCTTAATCCTCTGATCTGGAAACAATGTCAAGACCAACTCATCATCAAGGTCAACACTTATTCATTCATTTATTGATCATCACTTTAGCCAGTTATTTGGTCACAGCAGGCTGCTGTACAGAAATATGTACAGTATCTCAGGAAAACCAAACACCAGCACTTTCCTTTCAGGAAACACTGCATGTTTGACTGTATAATCTACAAAACACATTTTCCCATCTTCCTCTCTCTCACACACATTGTTTTTTTTCATTTCCATCAAAAGCTCCCTCATGCTTTCCCCGCTACTCAGACTATTACCGGCAGATACTGTCTACCTTTTTCTCTATGTTGAACATACAAAGTCATCTCCGCCAAACACAGCACCGTCTCAGTCTCAGAGCCACACGTCTCTTTTAATTGACACAGCTTCTGTAGCAACCTCTCTAGGAGAGAGTTCACCTTTCTCTCCCCTCTGTCTCATTATGAACTTCATGACTTACTCCCACTGCCGGTCCCGGATTCCGTAAAAGGGCCTTTTTTTAATTAAGAAAACTTCAACACCTAAACTTTTCTGAAATAAATTGTGAGCTCTGTCCTGCTTTCATTAACCTCAGGAAGACCTAACATCTGCTATATTGCACTATGAAATAATACAAAATTTGGAGACATTTTGGAGTCGAGTTTGGACAACACGTCTTTCACAAAGCACATTTAAAATGCTAATGATGCTAACAGAAGTGATTGCTCAGTATCATCTCATCCCACCCTAGATTTCAGGATACTGAACTTGAATTTAGTTGCAGTTTTAACACAATTTCAGACAAAAACACACAAAGTCTCCTACCTGCAAATAAATCATGGAATTACTCAGGACATTCAGAAGTTACCGGACGATGTAGATTTTTATGGATTTTTGTGCCCTGAGTTGAACCTTTCTACTCTACTTCACTCAGCTCTGCAGTCCAACGCCTTCACCTCCTTTACCCTAAACATAACAATTTGACTGGTGAAGCTTGTTTGAGGCGGTGAACCGCCTGAGAGAAAGTGCTTGATGTTTCACTCGGGCCAAGAAAAATCCTTTAACCTCGAAGATGTGTGCTCACCTGTCTGACCTGCATTTGCCATTTGATGCCTCCCGCTGTGCAGTGTGGGATAAACATTCTTAAGGTCCTCGCTTTTTTCTTTGCACTGCAGTGCCCGCTGCATTTCCAGATCCTCTGTGCACACAGACACTTTCTGTCATGCTCTCTGCAGTGTAGCTGCAGTCGCGGCTCTTCAACATCTTAATTAACGGCACTACATCTGCGTTGGAACTAACGTCAGCTAGCTAGTGACTAGGCTCTAAGGATGGTGGTGTCTGTCTGGTGAAAGAAGTGGACATTTGGACAGATATTCATGGTCCTCAGAGGATGAATACTACTGACTTTGATCAGGGCTGGACTGGGAGGAAAAATCGCCCCCGGCATTTTTGGCTGAGGACAACCGCCACAGTCAGTCGAACACCACCCACCAGTACAGCATCCTTATGGTCTACAAAGCTAACTAGTCAACACTGTGGACTATTGTTCCAGTGAAAGTGGACCAATGCACTCACTCTTGACTGACTTCCTGGTGTGGCTGTACACAATATGCGGAACTCTGGAAATCCGGAATGCTGTACTAAACAACACCACCTTAGCTGCAATGCTAATGTTGCTAGCAGTACGTCGCTACATTCAAAGACTCAAACAGTGTTTTTGCAACAAACAAGGTGTCGGCATCTGGGTGCCGATGCTTTCCCAAGTGACCATCTTTTTTTGTGTGGTCTTGTCAGGCCGATTGGCTGTTGTGCAGTTCCGGAAAATTCAGAATCATCCATCTTTCTGTCAAGAAATGGTCGACAGTGATTGGATGTGGCCGCAAAGGTCAGCGCAGCTCAGGTAAAAGCTAAACAAATTTGAACTTTTGGCATACCTGTGCTGTCCTCTGCACACCCTGGACACCCATGCAGAGTTGTGCAACACCATGTACATAAAAATCAGTTTTTCGGCTGTAACGGAAAAAAAACTTGAGGCAACACTGAAAATGCTCTTTAAATTCCACTCTGCTATCAGTTGAAGTGTGTGTTAAATTTAAGAAAACTCCTCACACGCTCGCTCTCTGTATGGACAGTATTAGCCATGATGCTGATCCTCCCTGTCTAATGGTACTCTGTGAAAACTTATGTTTTGTTTTTTTGCTCCAGACAAGTCCCCAGCCTCCAATGAAACTCCTGACCAAGCAAGACCTAATTACACTGTAGTCGCTGCTCTGCTCCCTCCGGAGACGCTGCAACACAGCCACCCTGCTGTGTGCATGTGTGCACGGGAAAACATTGCCGGGTGTGTCGCGCATGCCTCTTGACAGTAATAGCAATTCATGAGCTCGTGTGCGCAGCCGGCGTCTTGTGTCTGCAGGTTTACGTGCCGTCAGTTTGTGTACTTGTGCATGACATCTTGAAAAGCTTCCTGCTTTAGTTACTGTGAGTCAGCAAAAACAGAGAAGTGTGCGCCTGTGTCTCCTCTGTTTTCTTGTCTAACTTTTCTTCCCACTATCTGGGTTATATTCGCTACGAGCGGGCCCCACTGTGATTAATGATGTCTAGGTCAGATTAAATATCAGGCCCAAACACTGACATCCTCGCTTCTTCCTCTGTTGACCTCTCTATCTCAACTCAACACTGTTTCTGCTTCTCGATCTCTTGCTCTGCAGGTTAGGCTTCCTCTCTCCCTTCATACATCACTAGTGGTCTTCTTTAAGTCACTTTAATCACTTTGCTTGTTTTCCTTTCATCATCACTCCATCACTCTCTTTGTCCTCGTTTCCCCTTTTCACCCCTTTCTTTCTTGTCTGTCTTTACCGACTCTCGTCGTCAGTCTACCTCTTTCTCCACTTTGGCATCTCTGTGTCCACATCTGCCTCGTTTCATGCTTCCCTTTATCTCGCTGTGCCTATTTCTTCTCCTTTCTCCTCCTTTCTCCTTGTCCTCCCTTCTCTATTGACCAAAGCTGAGGAAAAATCCATTACACCATGACAGTCTTTCTGAAAGATGAGGAGCTCAGGCGAAAATGTCAAAGCCAATGTTGTGTATATAATCAGCATCGCTGCATCCTACATACCATTAGAGGCTGAGTCACATTCGCTCGAAGAAAGAGTTCAAATAGTTAAGTTGTTTTGCAAACCCTCAAAGTGGCATCAAGCCCATTAATGACCTCCAAGGAAGAAAACATGTCACACAAAGGGGAGAACACTGAGAGGCAGTTTGCATGTGTAGATGTATGTACATGCCTGCGTGTGCATTGGGTGTAAAAGTGCTTTATAACTCACATCGCAGGATCTACTGTGTCTACAGGACACATGTAGGGTCTTTGTGTGAGTGGATGCACGTCATGGTGCTGCACTTTTTAATGGCTTTCTTCAACAACAATATGTGGAGGAGAGAAATCATTGTAAGGGGTTAAAATCTTTCGAGTTAGTCGAGGTGACCAAATACAAAAGTAGATACAACAACAAAATGAACAAATTGTTCAGTGCATTTGTAAACCACAGATACCGGCAAGTACATTTTTCCACTTTCAGGTCGCTTGGGGTACTTTAGTTATTTAGCTATTGATTGCCGCACTGTGTTATAGATGCCCCTATACAGCTGTTGCATCTACTTTTGTGGTGATCCACACTGACTAAAGTAGAAAATAAGATCAAATCTAAAAGTCAGAATCAGCTGTTTTTTCCCTCTTCCCTCTGTGGATCAGTGCTACTCCACATGGTACCACCCCTAGAGGTTAACCATTAGTATGTGTAGACACTACAAAGTCTTAAAACCTGAATGATGAAATAAGTTACTTGTTAGTGTCTTCCAAAATCAACTCACACGAGAAAAAAGTCCAATCTTGAGCTTGCAAACAATACAAAATCATCTCAACATGGTCACTTTTTTTTGGGTTGTCAGGCTTGGAGGTCGAAGGTTGACGGGGAGCCAAGAGTCAGTGCCTTTTATCTCACTGTGCCTGCGTGAGGTGACAAACAGCGCCTGGCAACACGGTGCATGGTTGGACGCAAAATACGTAGGCCAGGTTGGTCGAGCTGTGGAAACAGCAGATGTGCCTCTTCGATGTTTCCTCCAGTCGCAACCACCGATATGAACGAGAGGAACGCTGGCGGGAAGCAGCCGCTGAGCTTCAGCTGCCTTGTAATATTTTTTCTCCTGATTTAGCTCGCTCGCTCGTTTGTCGGTGCTGCTGACGAGTGTGTGTGCGCTTCATAGGCCTCCGCTTGCCAACAAGCTTCTACCTGCCTCTTAGCATTCAAACAAATCTTTATTGACAAGTCAAAAGCCAGAACTGTCTGCAGGGGGCAGCAGGTTTTATTTTCTAATCTATACGCACAGTATGAGCATTCAGGTATGGCCTGATGATCGGGATGTGCAGTGTCAGCGCATTAATTGATCCAATCAAACTAACTGAATGATCTTTTCCTGAACCTAACCAAGCAGTGTTGGTGCGTAAAACTAAACAACAACTGTCACCTGAAATGTTTCTCAGCCAGCTATATTTTGCATTCTAACTTGACCGCGGCATGAGAAAGTGCTGTTCTATGCCAAGGCAGCACGAAGCGCGACACACACGGTGGCCTGGGTCCAATCCTCAAACTGATTGATCTCACTATGGGGCCCAAGTTTAAACATTAGCCCCTGGATTCAATCACCCTAACCTAAACAAGTAGTAACTTCAGCGTGTGGACCTTTTCAAGATGTCCTCACCACACAGTGTAATGCACAGCTACAGGCCCATACACATACTGTAAGATGATCGCCATTTACTCTGCATGCAGCGTGAAGCCATTTCACTGCTTGGTAGTAGTTTTATTGCAGCTTTGTGTGTGTGTGTGTGTGTGTGTGTGTGTGTGTGTCCTGCATGCCAGATCGCATCAATGAACCACCCACACCGCAGGCAGAGCGAGCTTGGAGTATGAGACCATGCTTCGCTTCCAACACATTTATAATTCAACATAGTGTCACAGCTCTACTCATCTCCCCCCCTCCTCTCTTTCCCGCTCCCATCCTCTCTTATCTCCCCCTCTCTCACCTGTATCTCTTTCTATTCCTCGTCAGCTCCTCCCGCACGCCCTCTCTCCTTTCCAACAACTGCACCTCTCACCTCTCGCACCCTTTCCCATCTCGTCCCTCTTTTTCATTCGCCTCGCCAATCCTTATCTCAACCTTTCTCTTACCACCCCCCCCCCCACCACCACCACCACCACCACCACCACCACTCTCCCCTCTCGATAATATTATTTCCTGGAGCAAGAGATGGCATTAGCAGTCCATATGCTTCGGCACCGACATGCAATATGTTGGCGCATGACAGGATTGTGTCCCCCTTCCGCAAGCTGCAGAGAGCGGGACGAGCATCAATACCATTCACCAGCCAACCGTGACAGGCAGCAATCCACCACATGATAACCACACTGGTTACTATTCCCACCCTCCCCTCTAACACGACTCGTTGTATGGCTTTTTTTTTTTTTTGGTGTTTTCGTGACCTGTTTCTGCAATAAGCACATTTACATACCGTATTGATTAGCCCAAAGCAATGTACGGTGTTCAAGGGATTATATGTTTACTGTTCTCCTGTTTTCTCTTTTGCAGCATACCTCCCACTCATGCTCTCTGGCTGCCTTCCTCTCAGCCTCACCGTCCCATTTCCCCTCATTGTTCTTGTCATTCTCTTATTGTTTTATTTTTCTCCAATATTTTTGTGTCATTCACTTTTTAATTCCCTCTGTCCTTCTTTGTTGGTTGCTTGCATTGCTATTTTCTTTTTTTGTCTCCTCTGCTCTTACATCCTCCTCTGCAATATTCTTTCCCTCACCTGCTTTCTCCCTGCGAGTTTCATATCCCTTCCTTTTCTTATTGTCAGTGTATGTCTGCGATATTTTGATATGACCAGGTTTTTATTCAGTATACAGTATGCCGTTCCTCAGCCAGCATGTATACAGTATTTCAGGGAATTACCAATAGCAATGAACCTGATTATATTAACAGGCGTTTTTGGAGCGTTTCACAACTTTCCCAGTCTTTTGTTGCTGCTGTCCCATCTTGTTTGAAACAAGTTGCTGCATCACATTCAGAATAAGTAGATATTTACAAGAATCAATGAAGCTGTCTTTCTACTGTGTGCAGCATATGTCAAAAAGGATTAGCAAATTCTCTGCAGAATCCCATTTTTTTCTAAATTGCGGTTGTTCATTAGGAAATTAAAGTGTCTTGTGTACTGAAGTGTCAAAAAGCAAGATAAACTTCTTGAAAACTTTTTTATACAATGCACATTTTTTTCCAAGGGAAATTGCTTTAGAGAAAAGCAAAGAACATTAAAAGTATAGAACCATGCATACACGCAAACAATTACAACAATTGAACTCGATTAAAAGCAAAAACACACGCCAAACAAAGTTAGGGTCTAAATGTACTTTCAAATTACGTTAACAATAGAGCACATCTAATGCAATTATACATAAACATACACATTTGCGTAATTGGGAGCCGTTGTACTCCCAGAGCACACGGGCAGTGAATAAGTTGGCAAGGCTCCATCACAAAGGGGAGGGACTTAGAGTGAGGACATCTTGAATCTGACTCACATGGGTCTCGAAGTGCCTGGTGAGATTATTACAAAATGCTAAAACTACAAAATCCAGTCATAGTCTTAAAATTGTCTTTCAATTAAATCAGTATTTTCTTTAATTACTGAGGGGTCTGATATTGTGAGGTGTTTGCATTATGTCTCTGCATGTGCACAATTATCCAGGATAAACCTTCAGCCAGGATCCAAATACACACTGTTTGTTTTTTTTTTTTGTGATTGTCAATGTGTCAGACTGGCAACAGTGAGAGTGTTAAACTGTAGAGACAAGGCAGAGGACACGCCAGACTCCAACCAATCACAGTTTGCCATGTTTGCAATTTGTGTGACATACATAGAGGTGCCAAAAAGTAGTTTTTAGTTTTCAAAATAAAACATCCTGTGCAAACTTTCGATCGTATATCAACATTAAAAAATAATTAAAGCAGACTAAAAAAGGAAACCATTTAATTATGACGTCTACTCACCCATGATAGAAGCTAAAGGAAAAATGACCAAATCAGCAAAATCTGGGCAAGTCAACAAAATCAGGCAGGCAGGACGCTCACTTCTGAAACGCTCCTGGTGGGGTTTGAAGCTGCGTTGCAGCCAGAACGCACAGCAGCCGCTCCAGGTACAATCTCTAACGGGTTATCTAACGGGTATAATGCTTCTTACCCAAGGTTTATAGTCACTAAAATGAAACGGCAGCACTCCTCCTCTCCTCACTCGTTTTCCACTATAACACACCACAGGATGAATGCGCAATTGTCGTGCCAGATGCTCACTTCCACCCCAGGCGCCTCATGTCTACCAGGTCGAGCCGCTGTGTGGCTGACAGTGTAGGGTTTGATCACAGAACAAACTTAAAGGCACTTGGACTAGAGGGTCATTTAAAAGGGTTCATCAGCTCTTTTGACTGGTGGGGAGACATTTAAACCCCTGTGGGTCTTTTACACCTGGCTCCCACATGAAAATTGGTTAATCTCATGTGTGACTCGTGAGGTCGTGCCAGTCACATAAAATCAAGATTTATTTTTGCCGTTGTGGCTGTTAATATACTAGTGGCCCATAATTGTCTTATGACAGTATTGTTGGCACAGCTGTCTCCATGTACGCTTCCAAACGATGCACAACGTGCCACACTGCATCACCTCACCTTATGTTATGCTATCACATAAACCAATCGTAGCTAGCTGAGATACAGGACGGGCACGCCAGCCAGCAGGGCATCACCAGCTGGGAATCGAACACCTTCTTGCTAAGAGGCGACAGTACTAACGACTGAGCCACCGTGCTGCCCACAGTCCGCCCCTAAAAACATCTGTGCACATCTCTGCGTGGGATATTGTTGAAAAGTAGTTTAAGATGATCTACTCCTGAATGTACAAAAAAAACAAACAGGTAAATGCTCTCTTTTGCTTACTTACAGTAAAGTCAAATACAGGCTGTTTATAATTTGATTTAACTGAACTATTCCTGGCTCGCAGCACGCTGCCACCACCTGCATGACTCTAATTTTTTATTTTTTTCCATCCACCCCATTCGTTTTCAATTTTTGTACCAGTTGCTTTCACATCATATCCCTCTCTGCATCTCCCTATCTCTCTCCCAGAGAGCAAAGTGCTGCAGATAAAGATTCAGAGTTGAAGAATTGTGAATATGAAAAAAAGGCGAGCAGTATCTCACTCTGTAAATACCCTCCTATCAGTGACATGCAGCAGTGTCACTGTTCATGGCACCGTATTTACCCACAATCTGACACCCAAAAATTAGCTTTCACAGAAGGAGGAAGTCTGCTATTTCATGAAATGAAAATCAAGATGTGCTGTGCTGATGGCTGCCATAACCACACTCATAGGTGCTCCATAGATGAAAGCAAGTGTGTGTTTACTACATACATAAAAGTCCCCATCCAGATGTATACGACGAATCACAGTCATCCAGCTCGTAACATATATATACCGTATAAGTACAAAGTCAGTACTCATAAAGACCCGAATCGGCATTTAATCGAGCCATCGTGAAACAGGGACTTAAAAAGCAGCAGTAGTGGAGTATCTCCTCTTAGCTGAAATGTCAGCCTACTAAAACCTCTGCACTGTGGCTCATTCCAGGCTGTAGTCTGTCTCTAAGCCATTCATCACAGAGGTGAACACATACGTTGATTATAATATGGGATATTAGCAATCTGGTGCTAATTCTTACTCAAGGTGGTGGAGCTAGACAGGCTGTTATAAGTCTGAGCTGTGTATGAGACTGAGAGCCAGAGTGGGAGGCAAGGAGAGAGAGAACACACACACACACACACACACACACACACACACACATGCATGCACACACACACACACACACACACACACATATGCGTGCACATACGCACAGAGCCGAGGCTGACTTCTAATTCTGAATGGAAATATTAATTCTTCCTTATAACCCTCAGTGCTCAGCAGCCAGAGGGACATGACTGACCTTTGCACACACACACACACACACACACACACACACACACACACACACACAATGCCTTTAGCTCTGGGAATCCACATTGAGTCATCTCCCCTCTGTGCTCTGCAGGAGTCATTCACTACAGAGGGAGCGCTACTGAGAGGACAAGAGAGAGAGAGAGAGAGAGAGAGAGAGAGAGAGAGGGGTGTTTATGGGTAGACAGAGAGGAGGAGGAGGAGGAGAAGAGGAAAAAGAGGGAGAGAAAAAGCAATAGAACAATGTGTGAAGTCGGACACATCGGCATAGGGGTGAAAGATGGATGAGAAAAAGAGTGGATGCAAAGGTGAATGGTTCCCTCGCTGAATAATGATGCGAATAGTGATGAGGCTGCGACGGCAGAGGGGCTGTGGATACACACCCGCGCACATATATCTGCACATGATGCTCCCAAAGTATTTCACATGTGCACTCTGACATTTGTGTTCGCGGACACACTTAACCCACATCTTCACGCACGCAAGAGGCAGCAAAAGGTAATTAGATGATGCGACAGCTAAATAATTAAAGTGTGTCGTGTAAAAAGATATGGAAATGTAGTTTTCCCTTTACATGTGCTTCACTTGATGAAGCAATTAAAACTTAATTCATTTAATTTACACTTATTTTTCAGCTCTTTAGTCGTCCTTTTTTTGTCACAGCCTGCATTTAGCGCGCATCTAATAATTTCTACACACATCCACCCACCAAACATTTCCACCTTTCATCATACTTGCCTCATTATAATGCTAATTGTGTGAGCGTGCAACGTCAGCGGTACGGCTGATGGCGCTAACTGGCTAGCTAGCTGCAGCTAACTTTAGTCATAAAGCTACATCAGTATCCAAATATTGTTGTAGCATTAATGTGTAAACTCCAGTAACAGGAGCTAAAGCACTTAGCCAACAAGCTAACAAAGTAGACATATTTCTGGCTGTGATCAGTTATATTCTTGTCTCATATGATGACCTTTTATTGACTTTAGTTGTTTTGGGGGCTCCATGACATTGTACTCTGGAGTCAAGAGTCACACACACACACACACACACACACACATCAGGATATTGTGTTGCCAGGAATAGCAAAGTGAAATTCATTGCTGCCGGCAGGTTGCATAAACAGCCTTCGCGGACAATGACAAATTTGATTAATTGAATTCTGCCACCACAAGGAAAGACGAGTGTGATTGTCACACACTGCACATATCAACAGTGGCGAGCCGGGAGTTCCTCCTCACTGCTCGCTGGAAGATTGATTGAACCAATTTCCTACAGTCTGCCATCTGTGTTTAAACGTTATTTGTCGCTGAGTCACTAATGCAAATATAACTAACATATGACACGCACAAAGTGATGCACATGGTTTATGATGATGATGATGCTAAAAATGAGCTTAATGAGTAAATCAAGACGATACTCTATTTTCAGACACACACACGCATGCATGCAGCACACAGCACAAACTCTCTTGAAATAGCAGAAAATAAATGAAATTAGTCATAGCAAAAAAAGTACTGTTTAACTTTGACGCCCCCTCAAACTCCTATTTAAGTTGGTATCACTGTGACATTGAGCTCCTATGACTTTACTTGGAGGAGTGACGGGGGGAAAGGGGGACAGAGAAATTTAAGGAATAAGAGAGGGAAGCTTTGGGAGTAGAAAAAGACATTGTCTTCAGGTCGCACAGAGGTGAGAAACTGTCTTCTCTAATGCACTTTCCATTTGTCAGAGAGTATCAGTCAGGCCTGCACACAGAGAGGCGACTAAAGCACACTGTCACCCATTTCAGGCGTCATTACTCGGCAGAATGTTCTGAATTTGTTTCAGATACAATTTTCCATGCTTTAACCAGAGAAGCGAGCCAAGTGGAAATAAACAAAACTTGTGTACTTAGCCTCAAGATGTTATGCATTACAGCAGGAGGCAGCGCGAAGACGGCTGGACGAGGGCATCTCTCTTGTTAGCTCGGATCATAACACGCAGCCTCGTGTTTTCAGTTCAGCTCCGGCGACCGAGCCGCGCCGGCTTATTGTGAGATAAAGTCACAGTCGTGACCTGATGCGAAAGGTTTACGAGAATCAGATTAGTGACACATGCCAAGTTTCTCTGTCGCTGCACACTCAGTAGCCATAGCACAGGAAATGGTTTAACGGATAATACTGCCTTCGTACGCTGGGTTAATGGTCGTGTTCCTGGCTCGTGTTAGTGGGAAAATTTGACCACCAGTGGCCAAGCATGCAAGCACCTGCCAAGTCCTGCACGTTCCCCAGTGTGGAAAATATGATTATGCTTTTCTAGTCAAAGTTTGCAGAACTGCTTCCTTTTGCAAATGAACATCTGTCCTTCTGAAGTGATGTTTTTTTTTTTTTTTAAAGGATGTGAGAAGATTACAGAAAAAGTGGCCAGTAGCATCAGTAGTTTAGCTCATGCCATGTATGTATGCATGCATCTTTTTTGTAGTATTCTGTGCTATATGTGAAATATGTATTTTATAGTTATTGGTTGATCAAAATAATTTGTTAAATAAGATACTCTCCATTGGTCCTGATGATTCTGTTTACAGCCACAGTAGTTCAGATCATATCTTTCTGGTAGAGTTCAGACAGTTGTTGCTTTCAAATCAAGTTCCCAAATGAGTTATTAAAGGTGTCCCACAAGCATCAATATTAGGGCCCTGGCTATTATATTGTTGACTGTACCATCAGCTGGCCACTTTTTCATTTGATCCATTTCTGGTTTTGACTTAAATTCTGTTGCATTTGCTGACACAGTAAATATAAGTCAAAAGCTGCAGCCCTGATTGGTTCCCGTGTTCGTACATTTGTTTCATCCCATCCATCCAAGTTGGGAATACGCCTCATATGGGCTGATATCGCTACGTCCACCGCATATATCAAATTAAAAAGACGATCTTTGGCACTCAGATACACTCTGCGCTAACGAGCCTACAGCTGGCTCATCGAAAGTAATTAGCAGATTTAATGTTGTTATGGATAAACTTGTCCAACTTGCTGCTTGGTGCTAAGTGAAGCTATGTTTCTAGCTTGCCTTGCCATCTAATTGGCGAGATATTTAACATCCATCTCTGAAATTGGGAGGATACTGTGGACTTCACTACTGGGTTGAACTGCAAAACAAACCAAAGATATCAAGATCAATATCTTTATTAATACTTGTAACGGTAGTTAATAAGTGTTTTTGCATGTGTGATGACTGCTCAGTGAGACTGAATTGTCTTGTTGTGATGTGTGTGTGTCATTTGTTCTTGGGCCTTTCTTGTGAGAATGATTTAAGCTTTAACTCACTGCTCTCAGTGAGTTCTTCATTTAGGCACAGTGTCCTCAGACGTAGAGCTTCATAGCCTCGAGCACAGATGTTCCATTCATCAGGCCACTCTCTCATCTTGATATTTTATTGTTTAGAGTTGACTTCACTGGCGGCTTTATCATATCGTTAAAGACACATGAAAACAATGGTCTCCAGCATGAGTTTTTCATCATTCTGAACAGGAAAGTCCCATTAAAGAGTTTTTTTTTATTTTCACACAAGCATACACATTTCAAAAAAAAGATGAAGAAACATTTCATTATTTCATTTGTGTGGTTTCAAACAGAGTTTATAGTCATTGCCATTGCCGCTTTAATGACTTATTCATAAACCCTGTCAGAGGCTGGATCTATTTTAACAAATATACAGCAGTGTGACAGTTATGCATTTGGCCCCACTGAATTTTTCATAACATAAAACGGAGTGGAGCAGAGGAGGAGTGAGGAAAGAGGAGGAAGGAGTTAAGAATAACACACACACACACACACACACAAACACAGAACAGGAGTGACAATATGTGGAGTCTCTCACACACATGAATTCAGGACCTCTACCACTGACAGGAGCAACATGTAGACACCGACGGAGAAAGTTCATGACCGGCTCATTGTTTTATATAAATTGCCTTTGTGTCCATGGTGCCTTTTGAGTGAAGGGAGGAGCTGCTTTCGCTTTTTTTTCTCCCTTCATCCTGTCATCTTCTGAGCCACTGGACACAGCCTCTTCCTCTCATTATCTTTCAGTATCTTTTCATTTTTCTCCAGACTTTGCGTTTTATCTCTTTGCATTGATCTCCCTTTGCTACTTTATCTGACTCTTCCTCGCGCACACATTCTCCCACGCAGCATTATATTAAAAAAGGAGCCGACTTTTATCAGAGTTTAGAAAGCTTCTCCTTTTGGTTTCGCCTCTCTTCCTCTTGCTCTCTCATTTTCTCTTTTTCCCCTCAATATTGCTCACCCCCATATCTTCCTCGTTTTCAGCACTGAGTCATCCTCTTATGTGCATTCAGCGGTTGTCCCTCTTTTGAGTCCTTGCACTCAACCAATCTCACCTTCCTACAATATCCCCACACCTCATCTCTCCAGGTCACAGAGGAAATTTGACACTTGTCACTACTTTAACTTATACCACAAACATAATTGTTTAATTGATGGTTGAACATTTTTGGAAATATGCTGGAAACTCCACGCATCTCTGCCCAGCAGGCACGAACACCCCCACATCACCCCAGTGAACATACTCAATGTGCCCCCCCTTGCACTGGTGGAGGAGACATCAGTCCTCGGGGTGGAACTGTTGAGCTAATCAGAGCATTTTAATGACCACAGTATATAAGTTTTCTATTGCATTCCTGTCTGCATGAAGAGATGACAAAGTGTCATAAATAGGCCTTTGCATATCCATCCATCCATCCATCCATCCATCCATCCATCCATCCATGCATTTTCTTTAGCTTATCCAGGGTCGAGCTGCAGTAGCAGCAGGGCTAAGCAGGCTATTTCAGACGTCGCTCCCCTCAGCAGCGGCTTCGGCTCCTCCTGGGGGATCCCGAGGCGTTCCCTGGCCAGATGAGATACGTAATCCCTTCAGCAAGTTCTGAGTCTACCCCAAGGTCTCATGCCCAGAAAACCTCCAAAGGAAGGAGCCCTGGAGGCATCTAATCAGATGCACGAACCACATCAGCTGGCCCCTTTCGACGCAAAGGAGCAGCAGCTCTGCTTCAAGCTCCCTCTGGATGTCCGAGCTCATCACCCTATCTCTAAAGCCGAGCCCAGTCACCCTATGGAGGAAACTCTTTTCAGCTGCTTGTATATGCAGTCTCATTCTTTTGATCATTACTCAAAGCTCCTGACCACAGGTGAGGGTTGGAATGTAGATTGACTGGTAAATCGAAAGCTTTACCTTCCAGCTCAACTCCCTCTTCACCATAATGGTCCATATAACTGCTGACAGTGCGCCAACCTGCCCCTCACACTCCATTTTACCTTCACTCAAGACCTCCAGATACTTGAACTCCTTCACTTGGGGCAGCAACTCACTCCCAACCCGGAGAGAGCAATTCCGCATTTTCTGGCAGAGAACCACGGCCTCAGACTCTCATCCCGGCCGCTTCACAATTGGCTACAAACCACCACATCACGGTCACGGCCTGATGAAGCCGACACAAACGCATCATCTGCAAAAAGCAGAGACCCAATTCTGTGGTTCCCTAACCAGACATGGTCTACGGATTTGGTTTTCCATAGCTCATCCACGATACAGACACGTTTGGCTCGAGCTTCATCGAACTTGTCATCCATGAACTGGTTGTTTTGAACCAAAAGTGAGTCCAAATAGAAGGAGTCTTGCTGCAGACTACAGCTGATGCTCACACTGCATTACGAATTTTCATGTTTCTAGTCAATCTTGAGTAGCTTGCGGCTTTGGTTTGTTGAGTCTAAATAAGAAACCAGAAACTCTCGAGTTAAAACCTTAAATTTTATTGACCAATCCATCGACTCCAACCTCCTCCCTGCATGGGCCTCATCACAATATCAGCAGACTTTGATCCTTTGTTCTCTTCACAGCTACGACAGCTGCTCGAGGGCTCTGTCATTTGAACACAAACATAGCATGTCTGTGATGCTGTCGATCATCTTGGAAGAACAGTCTCCGTGGTGGAAGAGATTACCATGTCGGGACTTGCTACTGTATGAACTGCTACAGTCACAGTGTCAGTATTTCAAAACAAATTCCTTAACATTCATTTCAGCTGGAGGTGATTACAACTCTGGCAGATCCTGCAGACACAATGCTCGACAGTTGCTAATCCAGTCTGGGAAACACACTCAGCCAACGATCACACATGCTGTATATTCAGAAAGTAAGAGGCACTTTGGAACAACAGAACACAACACAAAAAGCTGTCACTTTGACCTGCACTTAGTATGATCCTTCCCACGTGATGTACATCTGGTACAGCGCTGGAGACCCATAACACGATGCAGTGTTTGTGTGTGCGGACAAAGTTCCACGTACTACAACATGGCGAGGGAGTAGTTTGTTTGATGTCGTGACTGATCTGAAAGTGGACTCAGTGTTTTGTCTGCTGGAGTGCTTTTTAACACAGCTTTAAAAGGATACCTACCCCGCCATCCAGCCGTGTGTGTGCGTGGTGTGTTCGTACGTGGCCTCAGCCACTCTCTCTAAAAAGGTCTTTTCCCTGCAGTGAAAGATGAGAAAAGTACAAACAGAGGGAGAGATGGAAAAAGGAGGAAAATAGCAAGGAAAATGGAATCAGCGAGAACAATAAAGACAGAAGGACAGTGTGAGGTGAGATTAAAATAGGGGGAGAAAAGCACGAGTATACTGAAGTTCAGCAAAGCAGCTTCAATTAGTCTATATGAAAGAGTGGTCCTTTTGCTCTGTTTTAAAATGTCATTTCTAATGACTGGGATTACTGGAGTATTGTGCGATTGTGCTCCTGCACACTTTGAAGCGGCATACAGCTCGCTAATAAAATAACAGCAATAATTATGGGCGAATGACAGCAAAAGTGGCATCAAAGGATAATTTTGGGAACAAGCAGAGCTGTTTCAGGAGGTTTTATCCCTCTACCTGTCGATAATTTCTACATTTTCTCGCATAAGGTTCCTGGCACTTATGCAGGATGAGTTAACACAAAATGTCTTACAAAACAGCCTTTTTAAACTGCTTCTAACGCACCATTAGAGAATTTCAGACATAGGACTTAAAAAAAAACACTCAACCTAGTTGGGGGGGCGACCCTATAATTTTATAAACGTTGCCCTCAGTTCACAGAACAGGTCAGTTAGGAGTCAAAAGCTGTGATAGAAAGATAAGGGAGGAAGCTTCATGAATAAAAACGCAGCGCAGCTTCACCTTTAGATCTGCCGCTGATATCAAGCATATTTGTTTGTCACCCTCCGAAAACCACCTGGGACTTGATGTGCCCCTGTTTCCATTGTTGGATAATGTTATTACCGATTCACTGTATATATTTACCCTTTAGTTCCCCTAATCCTCTCTGCCGGCCCTGCACTGAATGTTAAGCAGGCGTGTGTGATAATACTACTGATTCTATTTCTGAATAGGAAACACAATGTGTGAGTGAAGCAGAACGCTGCTCTCAAAGATTACTGACCACTCGACTCATTCTGTCAGCAAATAAATGAGAATTAGTCAAATGTGACACGTCAGTAACCTACATTTTTACTGTAAATACAATTTAATCTTTGTAAACAGACTCAGGAAGTACTCAGGCTGTTTTTTAGAATATCTTTACTGTTCCTACTACACTAACATGAGTGTGCTCCTAAAATAAAGCACCAAGGCCAAATTCCCCCAAAGAAATCTTTTCTATTTTATTCATTTATTTATTTATTGCAGATTTTTTCTTTCTAACTGAACAACTTTTGGTCTAAGCCTGGAAAACTCTGAAACTTGACAACCTTGTTGACGCCCACTGAATCCCTCAAGCTCTTGTACCATTTAGAAAATACGCTGGCGCCACCAGGAAAATAACCATTATTACAGTAACGACTACCTTCTTTTTGCGTGATTGGATTTTGTCCATTTTGAATTTGTACTTTTCACTCAGTGCTGCCAAATATTTGTGGAATAAGTGAAGATTATGATCAATTTCAGATAAGCTCAGTATAAACGCGTCTGCTTCCTGTTGCTGGCTGGCTCCTACCTGTGCTTCAAATTAAATGATTTTGGCTGCCCACCAAGACAACTTGTTCCCTATTACCACCCAACAGAAGTCAAACCGCCCTCTCAGTATACAGCCCTCTTCACTGCTGAGAGACTGAGAGTGTGTGTATGAGAAGGAACGTACAGCCAAATTCTGCTGCAGGGACTGAATCTGTATGATTTCACCGGCCGCTTATGGAGAATTTGTATGCATGTATGCATGAGTGTACATGCATTCGCTGGCATGAGTAACTACTTAAGATGTCTGTGTGTGTGTGTGTGTGTATGCAAATACAAGGGTCAGTCAGGGAGCAGTATCTCTCCAATTTAACACAGCTAGTAAAAGCTGAAATTGGGGCTGACACTGTGACATTAATTTGAAACCGAAGGCTCAGTCTAAAGGATGGGTGTAATATTCATTCTGCATACCTGCGCCCTCCCTGTAGTCAAATGGAGAAGGCTGTGCTAAGTGGAAAGCGATGCACGCATTAGAGATGCTGAGTTCTTTTGGGTTCAGGCTGCAGCAGGCAGGATTTTTACAATTGACATTTGAAGTCAGTCAGTCAGTCAGTCAGTCGGCCACTCAGCGATGTCTGCTGGATGGCTGCGTGAAACCAGAAGTCAGCGTCCAGGATCTTTTTCAAAACCTATACCCAAGCAGTTTTAGTGCCTAATCATAGCCAAGTAGTGATCATTTTATTAGGGAAATCATGTGACGCAGGACTTTGTCCTTCCTGGACTCCTAAACTCCTAAAATGCAGCATCTCTTCACAATGGAAGCGTCTGGGGACTGAACAGTTTTAAATTACATGCACAAAAACAAAATGTGTAGCCATGACACATGAAATGTCTGGAAAAATGGTGTGTTGTTCATACTCCATCCCATTTCATGTTGTGCAAACATGGCGGCTATGCACTAATAGCATTAGCATCATGAGCGATACAGTATTGAAATCTCACCCCTGTTTGTGTTCTAAATGATATCGGAAAGTCCACATAACAAGCAAAGCTTTAAAGAAACTACGAGTCTTTCACTCACCATTTCTTTTTGTGACACTTCACATCTTTCTTCATCCCTCGCTGTATTTCAGTTTTTTCTGTCCCTCTTTCTCTCCTTCACTCACTCAAAACATCACTTGACTCTCTCCCCCTTATTTGATCTCTTTCACATAAAATCTCCTGTGGGTGTTCCAATTTACGTATGTGTGTATTCCTTTACATGGCTGTGTGCAGCGATTCTCTCCATCGGTTGAACACTGCAGCACCAAAGCAAGCACGCCCAAGGCTACTCTTATCCCAGCTTCCTGGCCACCCCAATAGGATTCAGCCTGCTCTTTATCCCAAACACTGGGTATGCTTTTTTATATTTATTTTTTTTTCACAAACACTCTCTCTCAACCCCCCACATACCAGCTGTGGAGCTTTGGACCGTGAACAAGGTGCACTAGACTGTGGGTTGCTGCAAAATAGGGGTTGAAAGAGAGGACAGGCTGAAAGAATTAGGGAAAATAAATGAAATTTGAAATTGGTGCCATGTGAGGAGGGATTTGTAATGCTAAGTTAGTGAGCATTGCATTTGTGACGCTGACGTTGCTCAACAGAAATTTCTTTTGTTAAAAATTCCTGGAAGTTTTTACACAGCGTAACAGCCCCACCTTCTCTGGTTGGGAGACTTAATGGTAAATTATTGCACATAACTATCAGCAGCTATGTGTCCTGGAGGAACGTAATGGATCCACTCAGTTATGGACAGTCAATTTGCTCAGTCTGAACTTTCTTCTTTCTAAATTCCTCACATGCTCTGAACTTAAAGTTAACTACGTTGCATTCACTGTACAGCGGCAGAATGTGGTCATGCATACGACTCATTAAATTTGAAGTGTTTCTCACTTTTCTCAAATTCTCCACCTGCATGCTCTGCATACTGAGTTGCCATTTTCAATTAATTTCGCCCTCAGTGCTCTTAATAAACCGTCTTCTGCTATGGTATCTGCTATGGCATCACCAGGCAAGTTTACATAATTACACATGATGCCATTTGAGCTTAATGTTGTGTACAAGACAAGTAGAAAGTAGAAACCCTGCAGTGGTCTGTTAAATCAAACCTTCGATATTCAACGTCTATGTTTCACTGATACTAGCCTCATGAGGGAAGACACCTGTAGGCTTAAAGGCACAAATTTTACCACTTGTATAAACATACTAAAACAAGACTAAGAGCCTGCTAGCGAGATGAATGCTAACATCTTATGCTAACATGCTGGTGATCAGCAGTTTACCATGTTCAGCACCGCAGTTTGGTGTTTTAGCATGCTAATTAGCACTAAACACAAAGCGCATCGGAGGTTGACAGGAAATTAACCGGTTTTGCAGAAGAATTCAGCCAATTGAAGCTTTGCTGGTGATGAATGACACGAAAAGTTAGAGCTCCACCAGAGTCAGCAGAATTTATCCTCCAGGGATCCTGAATATCTGGAGCAAATTTCAAGGCAATCCATCCAATAGTTGTTAAGATATTTCAAACAGAGCAAAATATGTAAGTCTCATGGCAGCACTAGATGAAAATTCAGTGGATCGCCAAAGTCATCAGGGTTCATTCTCTTAGGACCATGAATGTCTGTACAAAAATGTATGGCAGTCCATCTAAGAGTAAGTGAGATATTTCAGTCTGGACTAAAAACAGTCAAGCCACGCTGCTAGCGTGCCTAAAGATAAAATTACTATGCAGATGAGTTTCACTTGTAAGGAGTAAATGGCAACAGATGGCTAAATAATTTACCACATACAAAACAACTACTAAACACAGTGCTGATCTCCATAACAACACCAGTTTACCACTCAGTATAATTAGTTTTTACTTTTAATGAATGAAGCAGCACGCTGCTGACTCCGTTATTCAACCTCACACAGCTAAACAATACTCGACAAAACAAAACGACACTCTGGTCGACTCGTGGATCTGGCCTATCTATCTATCGATCTATGTGAGTTTTTCCAACTGACTCTTTACAAACTCATTTTGCGTTGTTGCATTGTTTTGCCTTGCAGAGCTTCTGACGACAGCCTGTCAGAACTTCCTGTAAGCGATCCAAAAGCCCGAGCCATGCCAAAAAATGTTTTCACACTAGAAGAGGATCAAACCGTGGTCCAATTCGATCAGGACCGAGACCACCTCTCTTTGTTGGACCACGGAAATTTTGGTTCAGATCCAGACCAAACAAGGCACTGCCGGTGCTATTGTGTAACCTCACATCATTTTAACTGAATTCACATGTAAAAAGAGGAGCTGAATTCCTCTGTGTCAGTGCTGGAAGAAAAAAAACATAAGAAGGGATCATAAAAGTAGAAGGACATGCTGGAATATTCTTTCTGCCTTAAATATGTATGTGGTCTGTGCTATCCCTTGATCCCCTTTAGATCCCTCTGATCTAGAACAACTCAGCCTCTGTCTCTCATGCACACACACACATACCTAAACAGAGAAGGACACATATACAAACAGCAACGTAACTAAAAGAGACAAAGCACTATTGGCCCGAGGAAGACAGAGAATTGTACGGTGGTGATCTACAAGAGCGATTCTCCATTTGGAGCAGTGCATCAAACATGCTTTTAAAGAGCCGGCGATAAAATGCGAGGCTGGGGGATTGGAGAGATGAATCCTTCACGACAGACTTTTCCTCGGCCTCCCTGGCGCCAAATTACCGGGTTAGGAATTGGCCAGAGATGACTGGAGAGATCGAAGGCTGAATTTATTTCCCAGTGATGCGGAAAAGCTTGGGAAAAAATAAACTACACGGAGGAGGGAATAACGGCGAGAAAATCCAACAAGAGGACGAGCAGACGAAATATAATGTGCAAATGTGAAGGATCAAATAGTTATTTACAACAGGAAGAGGGGGGGAAAAAGCTTGAAAGCTAGAAATGCTATACTCCAAGAAACTTTCTACAGGAGGAGTTCTTGTGAAAGCATTTTCTCCCAACAGCCACAGGACACAACGCTCATTCAATTAGAATTCATTTTTGATTACCTGTAATTGTTTTGCACTTCCTCCTAACTTCACAACCCCCACTGTTTAATTACCACGCAGCAGTTCACACAATCTTTCTGCAGTTATTATGTTAACTCTTCCAAGCACCTGGGAGCAAGAAATAAACTTCGCTAAAGCCAGCAAAAAAAAAAAAAAATTATAGCTCAGAAGAAATTGGCTCAGATTAGGTGTGTTTGTGCCGCTGTCTGAGAAATGCTAAGATTTTGAGAAAAAATCATAATATGATAAGAAACAAAGTTGCAATGTTATGAGAAAAAATCTTCAT
Source organism: Chelmon rostratus (assembly GCF_017976325.1). Taxonomy (NCBI): domain Eukaryota; kingdom Metazoa; phylum Chordata; class Actinopteri; order Chaetodontiformes; family Chaetodontidae; genus Chelmon; species Chelmon rostratus. The sequence goes on along the minus strand of NC_055679.1, from coordinate 20,925,483 downwards.
TGATTCTAATTTCCCCAAATCTCTGATAATAAGATGCTTGCCCTCACCTATTTACTGCAACAGATTAATTAAATCTGGTAATGTTACAACTTTTTTCTCAATGTTTCAACTTTATTCTCAAAATCTCTATTTTTTTATGTGCAGTTGCTCTAATACTCCATAATGCAATTACAGGATAAAATGAGCTAACTATTGCAATACAGAGCCTAGAATGATAAACTGACAAGTTTTGTTTGCAGTGTGATTTGCATTGCAAAGTGATGTAATGTAACCATTCTCATATAACCATACACAATACTGAGCATTAAAAAAGGTCAAATTCACAGCATGTTTGCTTCTTCAGCAGAATCCACATTGTGTTGCTATTGAATCGTTCTCAGTGATATTTGGCTATCCACTGCTGCATAACGTTTTCCTGTCCAGCAATGAATAAAAGCCTCAAATTGAATCAAGCTAATGGTAGATTAACAGGTTCTCCATTATGAATATTACAGAAATCAGCATCAGTGATCAACCTATTCCCTACTTCCCCTCTGCGCACTCCAGATCTTTCTCCTCACCACCTGCTGTAGGAGTTATTAAACTGAATAGAAATCTTCTCAACTCAAAAAATTTCGCTTGGTATTTATGTTCTCTCTTTTTTTTCCTGCAAGGTCCAATCAGGTGTGAATTCATGCCGACCAGCAGGAATATCTCAGCATGTCCCCAAAACATTTATTTGTACATTGGAACAAATACCCAAACCACATGGTGCAGCGAGGCCTCCGCTGCTCCAAATCATAATTTCAAAAAATATATAAAGGAGCAAACAAAGAAACGGCTCTCAGGTTAAAAATAAACACAGATCGGAGAGAACCATAACGGCCCCCTTTTTCTGAAAACATCTGATAATAATAGAGGGTTTGCTGTTCCCCTCTGTGCAGACTTTTTCCTTCTTCCAGCCCTTCTTGCTACATTCATCAGCGCTACACAACCTCTCAGGGGGCAATCAAGGGCTATGAATGGACACTGAATGGAGGAAAATAGAGTGTAGAATAGAAATGTGTGCTTCAAAAGAACTTATTATTATTAACTTTTTTGGTGCATGCATGCTTTCTGCCTCAATCAAAGGCCTGATATTAATCCAAGAAAGTAAACTTGTTTTGTGCAGCTGGTTTTAAGATGTATATAAGAATTGCTTTGTAAGTGTGGCCTTCAGGGTCTGAGTGCATATGGAGAAAGAGACGGTGCTTCTGTAGGGCAGTATGTGTATTGAAAAGGTCACAGATACAAAAAGTCATTGTTTAAGTATCCCCATGTCGAGAGCCCAGGGGTATTCAGCTGGTTGCAATCTGTTACTTCACCACGTCATTCCACTAAATCCTACACACTGGCCCTTTAAGGCACTGGGTACGGGGTAGTTTAATAGACTTCTATAGACCCGTTCTCACTCCCAGTGTGTAGAATGATGTAGTATAAACAGCAAGAAAAGTCCACCTGACTGGAGGAAGTCAGATGGGCCAAGCACAAGACTCTCTCCCTTGGTGCCTAACCCTAACCAAAGTTCAACCCTTTCACAATGTTAACCATGTGTGCCCACTTATATTGTAGCATAATTACAGTCTAATCTATAGAAAAATAAGATGAGTCCACAGATTTGCTTTAGCATCAATCATACATGCTCTAATTTGCCAAAATCACATGAAGTATCCTCACTTTTCATTTCGAAGCCAGGTTCTCAAAGAAAACTACATCTTATGTTTTTTGCCTGCTGTTTTGTGGATGCTGTGGTCTTAAAGAAGAGCGTTTGAATAACTTTGTAGATTTAAAGTGGAGCTTTTCACTCGTGGCTGTGGGGGAAAAAAGTCTAAAAAACCAGCCCTGATGATCAGGGTTTTGGTAAGTTATAAAAGAAATCCTGTGTTCCAGACAACATACACAAACATGGTTGTTTACCAATCTAGGAAGGTCTAGTGAAATATGCTGTTAATAAGTTGCATTATGGGTTATGTAGGATCCAGTGTTTTTGGAGCTTGACCCACACTATGGACTTTGGATGAAAAGTCAATATTTTGCCCTCTGTTGCAGTGATTGTGTCCATTCTTCTTTATCCTGTTGTTTAACCATGTAAGTTAACTGATAAAATTGATCAATTGTCAGCGACAACTAATAATTATCACGTCAGGCCATCAGTTCTATCTTTTATGACCATAGTTGCATACCGGGTCCTTGCTTAAAATAAAGCAACAGAATATTGTCTCCTTTATAAGTGTCATATGTAATAACAAAATATCATAATCCTCTTCATACACCTTTTGAGTTCCGTGCTTCACCTTTCTACCTCCACACTTTCCACTTCATCCTCCTTTTCTTCCCACATGCCCCCTTTTTCCTCTTTTCCACCTCCTCCTCTCCCTTGATCCTCTTCCTTCCATCCCTCATGAGGCTGAGCCACGGTGGCGGGCCTCTGCACTGAACGTAGTGAAGAAGACTGAACAGTGGGCTGCTGCTCCGCGCTAAGCTGACACCCTACCCACAAACACACACACTTAAACACACACACACACATAGATAGACACTCATCCACCCACGCACTACAGACTCTGACTCTGCGAGGACTACAAAAGAAACTGATTCACAGGGCCACTACATTGTCAGCCTCCACAATAGACCTGATGAGACTGAGACTACAGAAACACACACACCTACACACACACACAGGCACATATAGGGTTTTTCCATTTTCGGGAGGCGTTGGCGGTGAAGCTTTGTTTCTGCATGATGCAGCGTCCCCGGCATCCTTGCCCCTCTTGCATTGAGATTGTCGGCTCTGCATGTCGTTCCCCCTGCAATTCGGAGAGCACTGCAAAGGCCAATGCCTTTGCATTAAAGCCTATGTGCGCACTCAGAGTGTGAGCACAATGGAGGTGTGCGAGTCATAAGCCGTGGTAAAAATCTGTCGCCTGCAGCTCACAGTTGCTGTTTCTGTCTGTACTACTCCTCTCTGTGATACTTAAAACTGATCCGCTGACCGAGCCGAGCACAAAATGTCCATATCTAGTTGATTAGACCTGTTTTTATTGAAGAGTAGCAATGCTAATGAAGCTCAATTAACTCGGTGACAAACACATCGCATTCCCCTTAACTGTAACAGTATCCCGTCGGTTCGCCAGTGGAGGGATATCAATATGAACAGCAGAAGCAGGGAATGTTTGGCTTGTATCAGCAGTAGCTCAACACACCTCCAATATGGCTGACTGTAACAGTAAAATGAGGCTGATATCTGAAAGTGCAGACAGGAGTGAAACTGAAGTCGAAGCTGCAAAGGTATTAAGAGCTGAACACAGAGAGAGCTAAAAAAAGCAAAACTTTTTCTCTTGTCATGAGCACAGAGACCAAGCAGGACCACAGCAGGACGGCTCGGCATGGCTGTTGCCTGCAGGGAGGCTGTGGTGCAAACCAATAGTGAAAAATGTAGTACAAGCCCATAGAAAACCCCCCAAAACACAGTCCTGGACGATAGCCCTAAAGCGCTGTGAAAAATGCAAATTGACCCCCAGTGAAGCTTCTACTGGCATGTGTTGCATCACGTAGAGTCACTGCATTGTAGACAGTGAGCTTGAGAAGATGTGAGAAGCTGAAAATGGAGAAATGGAGATCTTTTGTGCCTGGGAGAGGGCGCAAGACAGAGACAGACGCAGAGAGCGTGCACGGAAATGAAAAAGCAGAAACAAACAGGAAAAATCCGACCAAAAAGCGCGCGTGAGAGTGTGTGAGGAGTCTGACAACGCAGGCCGCGTTAGAGCAGAACAATAGAGTGAGAAACTGCCAACAGAAAACAACAACAATTAGAAAAAAAAGGGAGCACACAGCAGCGAGAGAACGAGAGACTGGGAGAGATAGAGACGAGCAGGAGGAGAAGAGGGTACAAGACAGCTTTTATTACACAACATGTGCTGTGGACAGATGGTGGTGAATTATGTATTAAGGCTTTTACACTGCTCCTGTACTTTTGCACTAGAGTAGAAAATGAGCCTGCATGTGGAACAAAATGTTTAGCCAAGTTTTCACATCTTAACCCAGGAGGCTTTTTTTTTTAAAAAAAAACATTAATACAACAGGACATATGTGAAGATCTGCACTGAAGCACACACTGAGCGCAAAGTATTTTTATTTTCTACTGTTTATTTCAGCAGAGTTCTGAAGGTGATTAACAGTTGGAAATGTTGCACATCAGTTAACATTGTTTTGTATCTGGATTGTAATGATCAGGCCGGAGTTATTTTTAATTCTAACAGCTGGGTATTGTAGTTTTAAGCAAACATCTCTCAAACAGGAGTAAACAGTGGAATATTTGGAACTATTTTCAGGGGCGGATTAGTACTCATTTGGTGCTCGAGTGTGTGTGTGTGTGAGTGACCCATGTTGATCATAATGAAGGAACATGTCACACATATGTATATCAGGTATCACACTATTGTATCTAATGAGCGTTTGCATGTTTGCATCAGCCAATTATGCTGCAGTAATTTGAGGTGTGTTAGTTGTGATTGTGCTTTGGTTCGTGCCCTCTCCCACTCCTCGGTGGCGATGTCTTCACCCTCTCGCCTCTCCTTTACAGATGACTCTGAGAGATCATATATCTTGCAGATTATGCCCCTGCGCAGCAGGCTGTCACCATTACCTCTCTATTGTTAAACTTGCATATGAATATGAAGCATTGAACGATGAACTGCAGTTAAATGTGACAACACGACGAGTTTACAGCGAATAAGTGCTGTGAAGTTCTTCAGATGAGTACACATTAAAGTTACTTTGAACACTATAAATGATTCACTAATTAACCATTGACAATTTGGGGTGATTCTAGTTGTTTTTTGGGGTGGTTGGTGAAAAAAATTAGCGTGTAGCCCTACAAAATCTCAATCTTTGTCAATCGGCGTCAAATAGTTGATTCTCTAAATCAAGCAAAGACAGGTCTTCCAGTATGGGTTCAAACACACAGAGCTCACAAAAACAGGCACTGGTGTACTGCAAAAAGCACCAAACCACAGTGCAAGCCGTTTGGAACAAATGCGAATGAAGGGAAGAATGAAAAGAGCCGGGATGACATTTGCTTCACACCCAAGTGAGTTTGTAGTCATGCAGTCGATTCGGTTCACCCCCACCCCTCATCCCCTCCTAGTGATGGACTTGGAGCAGCCCACCCTGTCTGCTGCCAGTCATACTGGCCTTCTTGGCACAAAGGCCCGTCAGAGGTCCTGCCAAGGCTGGGAACGCACTAGTCCTCAGGCCAAGGGGACACATGCTAGTAAGGGAATTTGGCAGTAATGGAGTGTAAAGACTGAGACAGAGAGAGAATGGCAGGGAGAGGGAGAGACAGAAAGAGGGGGAGAGAAGAAAGTAGGAAACCGAAAGCAACGGGGAAGACAGGAGGAGGACAAACTGCAAGAGGCCGAGAAAGAAAATGCGATTTGTAAAAGAGAGAGCCGGAAAAATGCTACGAGTATAATTAAAATTAAATGATTGGAAGTCATTCTCCGTTTCTTTCCAACTCACAACTCTCTCCAGCTCTTGTCTGTAAACAACACAGCTAATGAGACACAATCTCTCACTCTGTCTCTCCCTCACACACACACACAAACAAACATGCACACTCATACCTCACAGACTGTACACACAGCTCCACACTGACTCACTCACACAGTATACACAGATGTAATGAGAGTCTGCTGTTTACACTGTGAAGACTGATGGCTGTTATTAAGTCAGAACATGTCTTGCTCTGTTAGATAAGTTTATTTGGGACTTGGCTTGCATGAATTGCACTTCCACATCTCACAGACATGTTCCACAGGGAAAAAAATGAATAAATCACACGTGCACGGACACAAAAACAAATGCTAAGACCAAGGAACAGACATATAATTCATGTAGTTGAGCACACACCATGAAAAGGTGAACACAAGCGATTCAGAGCTCCTGCTGTTTACAGATATATCCAAAATGCTAATTTGCGCTCTTTGATCAACTGCGCCACTTGTGGAAGTTAATCCTGCATTCTTTCTAAAGGCCAGCAGGGGGCAACGCCACAGATTGCAAAAAAATGTCTGATTGTATGGAAGCTTTTGTGGAAATGCCCCTACTTCTCACTTGATTTAGTTTCCTAAAGACATGAAGATTTCAGTCACTAGTTTTAAATCTTCTTCAATGCAGCATGACGGTCGTTTGTGAATTACGGTCCCGTTTAGAGAAAAATAAAGCCACTAAAAAGTCACTACCATGGGGTGTAATCGGGTTCTCAGTCAGATCCATTCAGGATGGAGGCGTAGCAATCCTTTCCTCCCCCAGCTCCACCCTCTTGGTCACTTCTGGCACCATAAAAACAAGATGGCTGTAATGCCAAACTCAAGGCTTCAAAACAGTGGAACCAACTGATTGTGTGAAATTACTTCAGTCTGAATCTGCGATATTGGCGCACTACCAATATATGAAACACCTTAAGAATTTACCCCTACACAACCCTCAACACAACCACCTTAAAATATTTTTATTTTGGTGACTTTTTTCTTTTCACCTTTGCTTCACCTCCCGATAATGATCAAGTTAAATATACAAAGAAATTGAAAAACCATGTGTGCATCCTGCGGCGCGTCTCCACCGCAGAAAGTGGAAACAGTTTATCAGATAGGGCTGAAGCCCATAACACGGCTCCATGTTTTATTGGTTTTCATCATGCACACGCACGATCAAACTGTCAGATAAGACGTGTGCGCATGTGTTGCTGGATGTGTGAGAACGTGTGTGGCATGTGTACAGGACAGCCTGGGCTTGTGCTGTTTACAGTTCTGTTTATGAAACCGTTCAATTCACAAATCAGATGTATGCAGTAGACTAGATGCACACATCATCACACACGAGATTATGCGGAAGCACCTGACAGACACATGAGGAAGCACACACTTGCATATGCATGCACAGGACAGAAGGAAGACCATGCATTCACACACATTTATACACGTTAAAAAACATACAGAACCACTTTACACATGCACATATGCGTGGGAGTCATGCAAGAAACCCTCCTTTCTGTCTGCGTCTCATGAATTATCTTCAGTGTGTTCATAGGCCTGTGTGAATCTATAAATGCATGCATTGTCTTTGTTGGGCATGCACACTCATGTACACTGCCTGCATGCATTTTCATGCATTTTTGTAAAAACCTCACACACACACACACTTGTGTCACCTGTGCAGATACACACTTTCAGTTTACACTATACATTTACACAGAGGCATAATAAGCTGCATTCTGCTGCATTTATGATGCAAACTGCAGCTTTACCCTGATGCAAAGCACAGGTTTATCTCCTCCATATGCATATGTGTGGTAGCCTGTATTTTACAGCATAGAGGGGTGTAATAGAGTGTATGTTCATCCATCTGTGTAGATGATAAGAGTGATGGATATATGCACATCGTGCTTTCATGGTTGGCTCTGGCTTCAGCATATTTATAGAATGTGGAGCACAGCACAGTGTAGAGGCTCTATTTTTTGCTCATATCCTGGGAAGCTATTCAGCACCTGTATGTGTTCAAATCTCTGCTCTGTAGTCGGCTCTTAAATATACGTATGCTGTTGTTGAGCCGTGTGTTGCGTGCCGGCGTGAGCATTTTTGTGCAAATGCGTCCTTGTGCCAAATCTCCTGTAAAGGGCTGAAATATATATTTAACTTAAGGTAAAATGTGTGTGTGTTGGGAGGCTTGTGTCCCTCCTCCTCCTCCTGCACCACGCCACCTTTTCTCATCAGATACAACTCCCCACTGTGAGCATTTCTGACAAATAAAGTCCTCTCCCGACTCGCTGAGCTTGCTTTTAGCTGAGCCGCTGACGACACAGTGAGTAACTTCACGAGGGAGCGAGGGAAGGAGAGGCGGCGGGCAACCAGTAACACAGCAACTCGGGAGACTTTGCCATCATCAGATTCAACTTGGAAAAACAAAGCAGGCCTTAATTAATACTAAATGAGTAATTGATGAACAGTGCGGCAGAATGTGTTTAGGGGAAGCTTGTTTGATCTTGTAGATTAGGGATGATGGGCTGTCTAAGGCACACAAACAAACTTACCAAACAATACTTTCATGCCCAGGTGTGTGTGAGAATGGCTGCATCTGTCAGCAAGGGGATGATTAGTAATTAGCATTACCATTCCTGCCTGTGTTTCTCTGGACCCAAAGTTATTGTTAATGTGCCTAAGGGGGAGGGGGTTCTAAGTCATTTAAGTCAGTAAATCTCAACACCGTATGCAGAACCATTTGAATAAGCTTTGATAGCTGGTGCAGGAGCTTGGTGGAAGTGTTAATTTATAGGTGACAGACACAACTGTCAGAGAGCCCTTAACTTTTGTTTTAGTGTCAAGATACTGGAAAAGCTCAATGGATTTTGACAGCAGAAACAATTAAAGCAATGAAACAAACTTTAGGTGTAAAATGTAATATATGGCCAAAAGTATTTGGACACGTGGACTCGTGTTTCCTGGACCGTTTTTCCTTTTGGAAGAACTGCTGCAGAGCTTAAGTGAGGTCCCGCACTTCAGTTGGCGTTTCAGTTCACCCAGCTGTTGGACGTGGTTGAGGTCAAGGCTCTGTGCATGCAGGTCGGGGTCCTCCACACCAAAACCATTTCTTTATCTTTGTTTGCAGGAGCAATGTCTGGTCGAAACAGGAAAGCACGCTGCTTTCGATGACACAAATAATCTAACAACCCCTTTTCCACTTTGCCTGAAGAAGCATTCTGTGTATGGACATGCTCTTTACACATCAATTATATTTCAAATTTTCTAATTCATATGCAGCACCTACAACAACAACCCACTGTTCATACAGCACTGTGGATGGTGAGGGGTCCTGGTCAGGAGTAGTTGTCCCTTCAGGATTTAAACCAATAAAGCCTCTTCTCCTACCTGTAGACTGTTGTGAACTGCAAGCATATTTGGAGGTCATTTGTGGGCCAAACTCAGAAATCCAAAGCAGCCTGTTGTTTTTAATCCACCACAACACTTGGCTATCCCATCTCCCATTTGCACATTCATAATTTCAATTCCCCTGATTTCTCCCCTTCTCATATGCTGATGATCTAGCAAATGAGAGCAGCTGAGGTTTACACACTGAGGGACAGAGAAGGTAAAGCTTTGAAGCTCACCTTGAAACCTAAATTCAGTTTGAGCTGCTCCAGCTAAACGTGCATTTTAAATACCGAATCGGTTTGGCAGCGCCAAGGCAGCTGAAGCTGACCATCTGATCACGTTTGACTAGACTTTAAACACTCCTTCCTCCCAGGTCACTTATCATAGTCAGAAAGCCAACACCATAATTACATTTAATATCAGCAAAAACCTGGAGGAGAACCTGCAAAGTCTGAGGTCCCATTATTGCTGATTCAGCAGTAATGGCTCAGTTAGAACCTGCTCAGAATTCAATATATTCATCAAAACCCTGATTTAAATGATAGGATGAGGTAAAAAAAAAGAGTGGCTCAATAGTTTTAAAAGTGCAAACTAAAACAAAAAATAAATGAATATGAGGGGGGAACAGTGACCTCATTTGCAGAATTATCATTGACTTGGATTTTCCATTTTTATCATGTTTTTAATGCATTGTAATTTAACAGCACCATTACATCTATTCCTTATCGCCGTTGTTTCCTGTCTGCGGGATTATTTGAGGGAAAATTTGTTTAACAGAAAGGCGAGGACACAGTGGCAGAGGAGCGGCGGAAGGAGGGATAGATGAGAGAGAAGGAAGTAAGGCAGGAAGGAAGTGAATCAGGCAGATTTGATAGAAAAGAACAGGAGGGGAGGTGCAAACTGACGAATCCCTGCCTCCCTTCGCTCTGCCAGGTTGTGACACGGAGAGAAAGATGGAGCTGTGCCAGTGCCAAAATACTGCCAGCAGGTAATGAGAGGGGCACGGATGTCCTCCTCGTCTTCCTCCTCCCACCCTGTCTGCCAAGGCTGGGTGGTAAAAGCCTTTCTACGGCATTGTTAGTCATTATCACGTGGCACTCTGTCACTAATACACCTCCACTCCCAACACTCAGCCACAGCCAGCTTGGAGAGAAGGAAGCAGGCAAAGAAACGGGCGAAAGGACAAAAACAAAGTGAGGGAGCGGCGCTGCGAGGAAAGGGGAGGGAGAGAAATTGCGCGTGTTTATGTGTGTGCCTGCTTGAGCGTGTGCATTTTACACCTCGCGCATGACTGGAACTGAATCCACTTAGACGAGGGAGAGAGGTTCTCAATCTGACTGACAGCTCTTTCCACATAGTTAAGAATCACAAGCAAACAGTCCGTGCGGGGAGGTGCAGTTATAACTCTGCGGCGCTGAGGGGTGGCTGAGGCAGCAGAGAGCCGACCGGATTTCACACACGATCACGCAAACATCACAGGCTCCAACATCTCATTCAATCTGCTGTGAGCGCTGCACGACACAAGCTTACACTGATGTAGTGCAGCCACACAGGTGAGCCACCTACATGAACGCAGGTGTTTCAGTCCAGTCCGGTTTTTCTTACTCCGCCGGCCTTGAGGACGAAACAAGTTTTACTCTT
>NC_055679.1:20757397-20909897 GCF_017976325.1 Chelmon rostratus | reverse complement strand
CGAACTGGTCAGTTGGGGTCGAGGGCTCCCTGCTGTGGAGAGTGCATCATTGCTCCCTCCATTCGGAGGGGGCAATTCTATTTCCTCCCCTAACCCTAACCCCAAACTTCTTCCATCCTAACCATTTTTAACCCTTAAAATAAATTATAATCTTGCCTAACCCTAACCTTAATTTCCCCTTTTATATAAAATAATATTATTAATATATTAATTATTATAAATGTAATTTTATTAATATAATATCTCCTTTTGGAAGAGAGGTTTTCCAGACACGGGGCCTGATGGATGGAGAACGCATCGGGCTGTGCCACGCCTTCGGCGTGACACAGCCCAAACTTCTTCCATCCTAACCTTTATTTTTAATTTTTTTTCCTAACCCTAATCTGTGTAAAAGGAAGGAAGTTTATCCTTTAATTGATATAATGCTTAAATTAGCAATAAATATGGTTAAAAATGGGTTTATAAATATTAAAATATTGATAAAATTAGTATTATTTATAATAATAAATATAATAATTAATATAAGAATAAATATAATAACATCAGTTCATGGTGGTGTTTAAAAGGGTTAATATATGGAAAAATGTTACAATTTCACATTAAAAGGGTTAAAAACAAGGGTTAAAAACATAATATATGGTAATTTCATCAAAAAACACAGTTTCCGCCATTTTTTTCCCATAATGCATTGTGTTGACAAGCGGAGTTAAAGGGGGCGTGGTTATCGTTTTTTCGTTTATAACTTCACTATTTATGGATAAATAATCTATTTAATACTGTAAACTATATAAATATCTCATTACTTACCTGTTGGAAACCTAAAAATAACATCAAAATAAAAATGAAACCATAACATAAGATGCTTACCTGGGGAAGTATATTGGCGTCCGCCATTTTGAAAATCTTCACTGGCGCTGGTACTCGAAGAGACAACATCTCCTGAAGCCTGCAAGCCATACTACACCTACCTTATACCTTATATTATTATTATACTTACCTTATTAGGGACACGGGGCAACGTCCCGAGTCACTGGCTCCTACAGCTATGAAATAGCTGCAGGAGCCAGTGACTCGGGGCGTAGCCCCGAGTCACTTATTACTATCCCGCGCGTTTCTTCTTCTTCTTATTAGGGACACGGGGCGTAGCCCCGAGTCACTTATTACTATCCCGCGCGTTTCTTCTTCTTCTTCTTCTTATTATTATTATTATTTTTCATCTTCCTCCAAGTTTTCGTCCTCAAACTCGCCCCGCAGCTTTGAGAAAACCCTCGCAAATTATATATCAAAACGTGCGTATTGTTCGGGATCGGTGTGCTATTACTTTTCTCAAATTTATCGCAGTTTTTCGCGTCGTAAGACGCGAAAAACTGCGATAAATTTCCCATAAGAAATGAATGGGACGGGCGAAAAAAACAAGATTGAAATTGGAGTTTTTCAAACATCTGTAGCTCAGGCATACATTCACCGAGAGACTTCATTTCAACTTTAAAATGTAGACCCAAGTCTGGTCTATTGGTGTGTTCATCCACATTTTGATTGGTCCTATAGTTTTTGATCAGTCACTGTTCAATGACAGTGATCGTTTGGCGGGAAATTTTGAGATTATAATGGGTGTGTATTGCGCGGAATGTTCGTGCTAGAGTGCGTGCTAGAGTGGCACAGAGTCTAAAAACGATCTGAAAATCTTCTCTTTTTCTCGTCGCTACGGCCACAAATTACACTCTACACGCATAATTTTGGGCTCATTTTGTAGACAAACTTGTCCTCTTTCGTGTGATGTCCTCGAAAAAGCCGAGAGACTTACTGAATTTAAATAGTGAGACGTTTTGTGCAGCCAGCGCCCTCCTGTTCTCCCATTAAGTCCCATGTTAAAATTCAGAGCTGTTTTGTGAGCAAAGCAGAAATGCCTCCTGTCTTTAGATCGCCATAAAACGAAAAGTTGTTGTGTCAGGAATAAAACGAGGAGATGGCCGGACTCAGGAAGTTCTCGGGAGTCCGATGATCTATAGTACACTCTGATACGAGGTACGGTTCTCTCACCAGAGGATTTAGTTCAGGAGGTTCGCCGAACCCAAATCTCACTGCATACAATACAAACTCCTGTTCTCTGAGTCGCAGAGTCTTTTTAAGTCGACCATTTTGTCATTTTTCTAAAGAATATCTGGACATAAAACACACGTACATCTGGCCCAGACTTGTCCGCATCTCACAGTGTAATCGGTTTTTTGATAGCAGCTACGGTTTTGACACAATCGCAAGTTGTTCGGAAGAAACCGACAGCGAAAAAGCCGCTTTTCAAGGGAGGAGTTTAACAGGTGCAACTGTCATTTACACACACACCGGTCAATAACCCACGCACACACATCTGCAGGACAACAAGCCTGAGAATGATTATCTTAACGAGCTCAGTCAAAACAAGGGCATTGTTTGAAAACAATCTCCGTCCAACAAACAGTTAAACTCAGCTTCAGAAAGCAGTTTCGCAAAAAGGTTGAGACAGTAGTCACACAAACACACACACAAAAAGGGCTAACCAACAGCTAAAAAGTGATTAAAAACAGCACGTCAAAACTGAACAGGAACAGGTAAACAGTGGGAGAGGTGCAGAGGTAATTATCAGCAGGTGGGGCAGAAGTTACACAGGCACACACGCACGCACACACACACACACACACACATTCAGACACACATATACCATACACATCTCCATGTAGGAGCAGATTGGGCTGCTTGTGTAGTTCAAGCAGACACACACACACAAACAGACGAAGACACACACATACGCAGTCACACACAATGACAGATACATAAACACACACACACAGACAAATGCATAATGAAAACCCCATCCCCCCGCCCCCTTGTTAACGCCGTTATTAGCTCTGTTAGCACAGTTAGCTCTGTTAGCGTTAGCGCCGTTAGCTCTATTCGCACCGCTAGCTGTTAGCTCCGTTAGTGTTAGCTCTGTTAGCTCCGTCAGCATTAGCTCCATTCATGTTTATTGATTCAGTTCATTAATTCATGTTAACAGAGACATGAAGCAGAGGAGAGAAGCAGACACAGACAGCTGAGGTGATCAACAGAGACAGACAAGGAGAAAGCCACAGAAACAGACGAAGACACACACATACGCAGTCACACACAACGACAGATACATAAACACACACACACAGACAAATGCATAATGAAAACCCCATCCCCCCGCCCCCTTGTTAACGCTGTTAGCTCTATTAGCTCTGCTAGCACAGTTAGCTCTGTTAGCGCTACCGCCGTTAGCGATATTCGCACCGTTAGCTGTTAGCTCAGTTAGTGTTAGCTCTGTTAGCTCTGTTAGCATTAGCTCCATTCATGTTTATTGATTCAGTTCATTAATTCATGTTAACAGAGACATGAAGCAGAGGAGAGAAGCAGACACAGACAGCTGAGGTGATCAACAGAGACAGACAAGGAGAAAGCCACAGAAACACAGCTGGGAGCAATTCATTAATCAGGGACTGACTGCCTCTGATATCTGCAGTTTTCTCAAATTGCAGCCTTTTTCAATTGTCCGCTGCTTCGCCATAGTTTCTCCTAGAGACTTCATTCAAACTTTAAAACGTAGATAATTTTGTCGGCTCGAACGCACCCCGTGTCCCTTTCAAAATTTCCCAGGGGGAATTTTCTAGTTATTAGGGACACGGGGCAACGTCCCGAGTCACTGGCTCCTACAGCTATGAAATAGCTGCAGGAGCCAGTGACTCGGGGCGTAGCCCCGAGTCACTTATTACTATCCCGCGCGTTTCTTCTTCTTCTTCTTCTTATTATTTTTCATCTTCCTCCAAGTTTTCGTCCTCAAACTCGTCCCACAGCTTTGAGAAAACCCTCGCAAATTATATATCAAAACGTGCGTATTGTTCGGGATCGGTGTGCTATTACTTTTCTCAAATTTATCGCAGTTTTTCGCGTCGTAAGACGCGAAAAACTGCGATAAATTTACCATAAGAAATGAATGGGACGGGCGAAAAAAACAAGATTGAAATTGGAGTTTTTCAAACATCTGTAGCTCAGGCATACATTCACCGAGAGACTTCATTTCAACTTTAAAATGTAGACCCAAGTCTGGTCTATTGGTGTGTTCATCCACATTTTGATTGGTCCTATAGTTTTTGATCAGTCACTGTTCAATGACAGTGATCGTTTGGCGGGAAATTTTGAGATTATAATGGGTGTGTATTGCGCGGAATGTTCGTGCTAGAGTGCGTGCTAGAGTGGCACAGAGTCTAAAAACGATCTGAAAATCTTCTCTTTTTCTCGTCGCTACGGCCACAAATTACACTCTACACGCATAATTTTGGGCTCATTTTGTAGACAAACTTGTCCTCTTTCGTGTGATGTCCTCGAAAAAGCCGAGAGACTTACTGAATTTAAATAGTGAGACGTTTTGTGCAGCCAGCGCCCTCCTGTTCTCCCATTAAGTCCCATGTTAAAATTCAGAGCTGTTTTGTGAGCAAAGCAGAAATGCCTCCTGTCTTTAGATCGCCATAAAACGAAAAGTTGTTGTGTCAGGAATAAAACGAGGAGATGGCCGGACTCAGGAAGTTCTCGGGAGTCCGATGATCTATAGTACACTCTGATACGAGGTACGGTTCTCTCACCAGAGGATTTAGTTCGGGAGGTTCGCCGAACCCAAATCTCACTGCATACAATACAAACTCCTGTTCTCTGAGTCGCAGAGTCTTTTTAAGTCGACCATTTTGTCATTTTTCTAAAGAATATCTGGACATAAAACACACGTACATCTGGCCCAGACTTGTCCGCATCTCACAGTGTAGTCGGTTTTTTGATAGCAGCTACGGTTTTGACACAATCGCAAGTTGTTCGGAAGAAACCGACAGCGAAAAAGCCGCTTTTCAAGGGAAGAGTTTAACAGGTGCAACTGTCATTTACACACACACCGGTCAATAACCCACGCACACACATCTGCAGGACAACCAGCCTGAGAATGATTATCTTAACGAGCTCAGTCAAAACAAGGGCATTGTTTGAAAACAATCTCTGTCCAACAAGCAGTTAAACTCAGCTTCAGAAAGCTCTTTGCCAAAGAGGTTGAGACAGTAGTCACACAAATGCACACACAAAAAGGGCTAACCAACAGCTAAAAAGTGATTAAAAACAGCACGTCAAAACTGAACAGGAACAGGTAAACAGTGGGAGAGGTGCAGAGGTAATTATCAGCAGGTGGGGCAGAAGTTACACAGGCACACACGCACACACACACATTCAGACACATATATACTATACACATCTCCATGTTGGAGCTGGTTGGGCTGCTTGTGTAGTTCAAGCAGACACACACACACAAACAGACGAAGACACACACATACGCAGTCACACACAATGACAGATACATAAACACACACACACAGACAAATGCATAATGAAAACCCCATCCCCCCGCCCCCTTGTTAACGCCGTTAGCTCTGTTAGCTCTGTTAGCACAGTTAGCTCTGTTAGCGTTAGCGCCGTTAGCTCTATTCGCACCGTTAGCTGTTAGCTCCGTTAGTGTTAGCTCTGTTAGTGTTAGCTCTGTTAGCTCTGTTAGCATTAACTCCATTCATGCTTATTGATTCAGTTCATTAATTCATGTTAACAGAGACATGAAGCAGAGGAGAGAAGCAGACACAGACAGCTGAGGTGATCAACAGAGACAGACAAGGAGAAAGCCACAGAAACAGACGAAGACACACACATACGCAGTCACACACAACGACAGATACATAAACACACACACACAGACAAATGCATAATGAAAACCCCATCCCCCCGCCCCCTTGTTAACGCCGTTAGCTCTATTAGCTCTGTTAGCACAGTTAGCTCTGTTAGCGTTAGAGCTGTTAGCTCTATTCGCACCGCTAGCTGTTCGCTCCGTTAGTGTTAGCTCTGTTAGCTCCGTTAGCATTAGCTCCATTCATGTTTATTGATTCAGTTCATTAATTCATGTTAACAGAGACATGAAGCAGAGGAGAGAAGCAGACACAGACAGCTGAGGTGATCAACAGAGACAGACAAGGAGAAAGCCACAGAAACACAGCTGAGAGCAATTCATTAATCAGGGACTGACTACCTCTGATATCTGCTGTTTTCTCAAATTGCAGCCTTTTTCAATTGTCCGCTGCTTCGCCATAGTTTCTCCTAGAGACTTCATTCAAACTTTAAAACGTAGATAATTTTGTCGGCTCAAAATGACCCTCGGCACATTTTGATATCTCTTACGGTTTTCGAGCTATGACCATCGAAGGCCGACGTAAGACGCAAACAACTGCGATAAATTTCCCATAAGAAATGAATGGGGAAATTTCCTCAAATTTCAGCCTTTTTCAATTGTCCGCAGCTCGGCCATACTTTGTCCTAGAGACTTCATTCAAACTTTAAAACGTAGATAATTTTGTCGGCTCAAACACACCCCGTGTCCCTTTCAAAATTTCCCAGGGGGAATTTTCTAGTTATTATTATTTTTCATCTTCCTCCAAGTTTTCGTCCTCAAACTCGTCCCACAGCTTTGAGAAAACCCTCGCAAATTATATATCAAAACGTGCGTATTGTTCGGGATCGGTGTGCTATTACTTTTCTCAAATTTATCGCAGTTTTTCGCGTCGTAAGACGCGAAAAACTGCGATAAATTTCCCATAAGAAATGAATGGGACGGGCGAAAAAAACAAGATTGAAATTGGAGTTTTTCAAACATCTGTAGCTCAGGCATACATTCACCGAGAGACTTCATTTCAACTTTAAAATGTAGACCCAAGTCTGGTCTATTGGTGTGTTCATCCACATTTTGATTGGTCCTATAGTTTTTGATCAGTCACTGTTCAATGACAGTGATCGTTTGGCGGGAAATTTTGAGATTATAATGGGTGTGTATTGCGCGGAATGTTCGTGCTAGAGTGCGTGCTAGAGTGGCACAGAGTCTAAAAACGATCTGAAAATCTTCTCTTTTTCTCGTCGCTACGGCCACAAAATACACTCTACACGCATAATTTTGGGCTCATTTTGTAGACAAACTTGTCCTCTTTCGTGTGATGTCCTCGAAAAAGCCGAGAGACTTACTGAATTTAAATAGTGAGACGTTTTGTGCAGCCAGCGCCCTCCTGTTCTCCCATTAAGTCCCATGTTAAAATTCAGAGCTGTTTTGTGAGCAAAGCAGAAATGCCTCCTGTCTTTAGATCGCCATAAAACGAAAAGTTGTTGTGTCAGGAATAAAACGAGGAGATGGCCGGACTCAGGAAGTTCTCGGGAGTCCGATGATCTATAGTACACTCTGATACGAGGTACGGTTCTCTCACCAGAGGATTTAGTTCAGGAGGTTCGCCGAACCCAAATCTCACTGCATACAATACAAACTCCTGTTCTCTGAGTCGCAGAGTCTTTTTAAGTCGACCATTTTGTCATTTTTCTAAAGAATATCTGGACATAAAACACACGTACATCTGGCCCAGACTTGTCCGCATCTCACAGTGTAATCGGTTTTTTGATAGCAGCTACGGTTTTGACACAATCGCAAGTTGTTCGGAAGAAACCGACAGCGAAAAAGCCGCTTTTCAAGGGAAGAGTTTAACAGGTGCAACTGTCATTTACACACACACCGGTCAATAACCCACGCACACACATCTGCAGGACAACAAGCCTGAGAATGATTATCTTAACGAGCTCAGTCAAAACAAGGGCATTGTTTGAAAACAATCTCCATCCAACAAACAGTTAAACTCAGCTTCACCAAGCGCTTTGCCAAAAAGGTTGAGACAGTAGTCACACAAACACACACACAAGCAGGGCTAACCAACAGCTAAAAAGTGATTAAAAACAAGCACGTCAAAACTGAACAGGAACAGGTAAAAAGTGGGAGAGGTAGAGAGGTAATTATCAGCAGGTGGGGCAGAAGTTACACACGCACACAAACAAACACACACACACACACACATTCAGACACACATATACCAGACACATCTCCATGTAGGAGCTGGTTGGGCTGCTTGTGTAGTTCAAGCAGACACACACACACAAACAGACGAAGACACACACATACGCAGTCACACACAACGACAGATACATAAACACACACACACAGACAAATGCATAATGAAAACCCCATCCCCCCGCCCCCTTGTTAACGCCGTTAGCTCTGTTAGCTCTGTTAGCACAGTTAGCTCTGTTAGCGCTAGCGCCGTTAGCTATATTCGCACCTTTAGCTGTTAGCTCAGTTAGTGTTAGCTCTGTTAGCTCCGTTAGCATTAGCTCCATTCATGTTTATTGATTCAGTTCATTAATTCATGTTAACAGAGACATGAAGCAGAGGAGAGAAGCAGACACAGACAGCTGAGGTGATCAACAGAGACAGACAAGGAGAAAGCCACAGAAACACAGCTGAGAGCAATTCATTAATCAGGGACTGACTGCCTCTGATATCTGCCGTTTTCTCACATTGCAGCCTTTTTCAATTGTCCGCACATTTTGATATCTCTTACGGTTTTCGAGCTATGACCATCGAAGGCCGACGTAAGACGCGAACAACTGCGATAAATTTCCCATAAGAAATGAATGGGGAAATTTCCTCAAATTTCAGCCTTTTTCAATTGTCCGCTGCTCGGCCATACTTTGTCCTAGAGACTTCATTCAAACTTTAAAACGTAGATAATTTTGTCGGCTCGAACACACCCCGTGTCCCTTTCAAAATTTCCCAGGGGGAATTTTCTAGTTTGATTTATACTTACCTTAAATTGTGCCCTTTGCCTGAAGAAGACCTTGTCAGGTCGAAACGTTGCGCTGGGCACACTTTATTTATTTTTTTTATATTTAGAAAAGAGCAGTTCATTTCTTTCTTTCATTTAAAAACAAGTCAGCTTTATTTTATTTTTTGAAAGAGCAATTCATTTCATTTTCTTCATTTAAAAACAAGTTTATTTTTTGAAAGAGCAATTTAATTTTTTTTCTTAATTTAAAAACAAGTTTTATTTTATTTCATAGATTTGAACTACAATTTAGTTCATTCTTTTCTTTAAAAACAATTTCCTTTTCCTTTTTGGGAAAGAGTTTTTGGTTGGATTTATTTTATATATTAAAAAACCAATTCATTTCATTTAAAACAATTTGTTAATTCATTTTTGATCTACAATTTAGTTATTTTTTTTGCATAATAAATAATTAATTAAATAACAAAGGCTACACTGAAAGAAAGAAAACATGGCAGGAGGGTGGACAGAGGTCCGCTATGGCAAGAGACGCCAACCTCCGTACCAAAAGAGGGTTCGTTTTAACGAGGGGCCCTACGGGTGGACGGACAGTGCACCACCCGCTTCCTCTAGATGGAGGGAGTGGGACCATTTTCCCAGACCTAACCCTAACCCGAACATTCACTTATTAATAGATAACTAAGGCAAACCGGTCAGTGGGGGCCGCCGGCCTCCTGGTCTGAGGACAGTGCCTCTCTGTTCCCTCCATCTGGAGGGGGCAATTCTTTTCAAAACCCTGCGCCAGGCCCCGGAGGGCCCGGGGGCCCTGGCGCAGGGGCCGAGCTCCAAGCCCCTGGAGCCCGGACATCCACACCTCTGGAGGCCTGAGCTCCACAACCCCGGAGCCCTGTCCTCCAGCCTGGCCAAAGCCCGGAGCTCCAAGCCCCTGGAGCCCGGAGATCCACACCCCTGGAGGCCTGACCTCCACACCCCTGGAGCCCTGTCCTCCAGCCTGGCCAAAGCCCAGAGTTCCAAGCCCCTGGAGCCCGGAGATCCACACCCCTGGAGGCCTGAGATCCACACTCCTGGAGCCCGGAGATCCACACCCCTGGAGCCCTGTCCTCCAGCCTGGCCAAAGCCCAGAGTTCCAAGCCCCTGGAGCCCGGAGATCCACACCCCTGGAGGCCTGAGATCCACACTCCTGGAGCCCGGCAATCCACACCCCTGGAGCCCTGTCCTCCAGCCTGGCCAAAGCCCGGAGCTCCAAGCCCCTGGAGCCCGGAGATCCACACCCCTGGAGGCCTGACCTCCACACCCCTGGAGCCCTGTCCTCCAGCCTGGCCAAAGCCCACAGTTCCAAGCCCCTGGAGCCCGGAGATCCACACCCCTGGATCTGGCCCTAACCCTAATCACCCACTTCAATCAGTGTACTTGCCGTTTTTGCTTTTCCAGCTTTCACCACGACCTCATTCAACTCTGTCTTGTGTTGATTATTTAATTATGATTTGAGTTATTTTATTATTAATCATGATAATCCTGTGTCTAGCCGAATTTGGATTTAATGGCGGAACGATTAGGAGGGTAAGTGAACCGCGGACTGTTTTTACAGCCGGACCGGCCGGGGCATATTCTCCGCTCCGGCCGTTTATCTATCTTTTCTATGGCCGCGGGACGGTCTTTACGGCCATGTCGTTTAAACGTTAGTCTTTCTATGTTCCTATGTTGGCCACAGTTTATGTATTATTTGTTATATTCACGTTCCTGGTTATGTATGGAACGATCCGTCCGCTTAACACGCTAGGCGGGGTACGGACGGCTATCGTCGGTGCACTTCCTGAACCAGAAGTACTAGCGGGGTCAATCTGGCAGCCCCGCGAACATAGCTTAGTCTGCCAATGGCGATTTTCCAAACAACACCTGAAGGTATGGTTATGTTAATTTGACACATTTCATTTGCATATTTAGCGTGCTTTAAGACCTGAGGAAGACCGATTGACGGTCGAAACGTTGTCGACAGCACGCTTTTTCTTTTCTTTTCTTTCTTATCTTTTATTCTCGCCCAACTTGGCGAGTATGGGTTAGCTAATTATAAGCTAATATTAGCTTAACCGCTCGCTGTCATTGGGACGGCACTTTATTATTTTTGTTGGGTAGTTTTACACCGCTGTGCGGGCGTTTTCTGTTGGATTTACTTTTTGTATTTTTGTACTGCCTTATTTTTGGACATTAAAGACTTTGGAGACATTAACCAGGACGTTTCTGGGAATATATTTTTATTGAAAGGACAATTATTGCACATTTTACACTTACATAACACATAGCCACTTACCTTTTACACAGACATTTTTACCTGTGAAAGAAAAACATCAAGACTGCTAAGACAGAAAAAACACACACATAAAATATATATTACACACACGAAGATTAACATACTTACCTGTAACCTACCTGCTACGATGGACGGCCGGTGGACGGTGGTGCAGCGTGATCGCCGCCGCCGACAACCGGACTTCGACGACAGGCGGGTCCGGTTCCGGGATGAGTCCAGGTGGGGGAAGGACCGTGCAGCTCCTGCTTTCCTCAGTCGGAGGGGGCAGTTTTCCTCTTCATCTACTGACCGCAGCACACGCAACAATAGGGGACAGCCAGGGCGCAGCAACCCAAATTGGGTTGAGTCCCAGGACGCACACTTCACACACAAGGTGAGGGTCATATATAAAATTATTATAGCTAAACACCAGCTAAAAAACACATCGGGTAGGGACCCACCACCCACCATTAGAAAGGTCACATCTGATTTAGCCACCTTTATTAAGCCCGCCTCCCCTAATGAAAAAACACAATTAATGTTAGAAGGCAATGCACTCAATTGGCAAACCAACACCTTGCTAATATTACAACAACATTACGAGGACATTATGACAGATGAGCTACAGGACCTGGCTGAGTTCCCTTCCCTGGAGTGGGAAGGCCCGCTCAAGGTGGCTTCGACGTGGGCCAGGCGCAAACTGGGTCGCAGACTCAGAGAAGAAACTCTGGAGCAAACAAAAGCCCTTTTGAGGGCTAATTTAACAGAGCAACATTCCTCGGGCATCATACGCCCAGCTGAGACACTTCCGGTCCAGCAGTCCGCTGCAACGCAGACAACCCCTGCCCAACAACCTGCTCCAGAGTCCACAGCATCATCCTCAGCGCCAGCGCCGGCCCCAGCACCTGCACCCGCGGCCCGACACCTCATGACAACCGCTGCCGTGGTTCACAACACTACGGGAACGATGACCGACCAGATAGGCAGCGGATGGTCTCCACCTATCCCCACCACCCCCCCCAGCCCCATTTGGGTCTCCCCCTCCCCCCACCCTCCTTCCCCCCTTCCTCAGAGGCCTCCTCGCCCTGTCTTCCCCATCTTTAACCTCACGGCTAAACAGGCCCAACACCAGCCACCGCAGCAGCAGTGTGAGGGAGCGGTTTCCATGGCAACGGCGCAGACAACAGCCCCAGCCTTCACTGCCAACACGCATAATCCATGCGTCCAACCTCTCGATTTCGAGATCCTGCCTGATGAGGAGGAAGACGCCAACGGCCCTCCTCTCCCTCCTCCTCATCCTCCTTCTCCTCCTCCTCCTCCTCCTCGTGCTGCTGCTCCTTCTTCGACTACGAGGCTGACACCCATTGGTCTCAGGACCCGATCAGCAGCAAAGAGAGCAACCTTTCTGCCGCAACAGTGCCGTGTCCCCTCACCTGCACCTGCACCTGCGACGGCGCCCTCCGCTGGGGAGGTCTCGGAGCCGTCCCACTGTCATCAGACAACTGAAAAAGACTGTTCAAACAGCTGTGGACAGATTTCCAGATGCCACAATCGTTGTGCCGGAGATCAACTTTTCCCCGGATCTGCCCTACAAGGAGAAGCACAACCTCCAGGTACTGAATCAACCATATGAACCATATGGTCCACTACCTTTGTTGCACGAATGTCATTCTCTCTCTGTCTCACTCTTTTAATACTGTCAAATCATAATCTTTTTTGTATCCTGCTCTCTTATTTTTAAGGATCAATTTCCAAAGTGGAGTTCCTAGAAGCCAGGATCCAATGGCAAGAAAAAATAATAAAGGATATTGAGCAAGAGCGCACAAAGAGATCATGTGAGTGATTTGGGGGCAACTTGTATCTGCAAAACATAATGTAATTGTAATGTATGGTGTGATATATTTTCCTAATAATGTGATCTTTGTCTCATCTATCCTCTATTTGATCAAAGCTCAACCTATAGTATTTACTTTGGAGGACGACAACGAGGATGATGATGGCAACATGGATGAAGATGATGCCATTCCCCTGTCTTCTCCAGACATCAGTGAGTCCTCGGACAGTGAGTAAGAAACGTCGGACACAACTACCTGCATATGCAACTGTGGTTGTGCCTGGAAAAGCTCATGTACGAGGTAAGAATGACATAACTTGAACCACCTGCCCTGTTAGCACCAAGTGGTCATGAAAAATAGGTATTAATAAAAGCATTGGAAGAGCTGATATAAATATATCCTGAAGTAATTATGAGGCAAAAATACAGATCTTCAGTTCTAGATTCTGAATATACTACAAATCTGATGATATGTAAAAATTTAATGTCTAAAGTCAAAAATATGGCTTTCATCAGAATAAAGCTCCATTTTATTTTGTAGCATTCAAACTAATTATTATCCAACATCAAATGTATTGCTAAAAAGATTTGTCTCTCAGAATTAAACATAATTCAGAACTATAAGACTAACCAACTAAACAGATCTTACAGAGTATCATTTTTGTATTGGATTTTGAACCACATATTGTGCATGAAATCATATCAAGAAATGAGTAGATTCTTCAATTCCTAGAATATGCTTCATACTTTTATCAAAAGAGAAGTGACCAGTTTGAGCAATTTCAGTTGACCTTAAGCCGTGGTTTGTGCTCATTTCTCGTGTTCTTTGTTTTTGTTTTATATATTTTTCAGTGAAAGGGCCAGCTGAGGTTATCAGCAGATATAAAAAAGTCTTGAAAAGCTTAAGCAAAGTCCGCACCATGACTGAAGCCTTCAGAATCAATGGCGTGGACCGGGGAACCATCAAGATCACTGCTGCAATTGCAGAGCTCAGCATTGTGGATCCTGTAACCTTCAACACCCTGAAGTATGATCCTGCAACTGAGACCCTGCAGTCCTTTGCTAAGAGGTGTGTAACGCACGTAACCTCTGAGAGGAAGAGCATTATAGAGGACATGAAGGCCACAGGTCAACTCCTTCCCTTGTTGATGAAATATTAGGACTTAAGTGAGCTTCTTTGTTCAGTTAAAAGTCTGTTAGATTGTTTTAGAATAGTGAAATATTTGTGCACAGGGGAATCAGTCACCTAATGCCGGAATTATAGAGCAAGTTTAGGCTGCTGAAGTGCAATGTTTGTACAGTTCAGTACATCTGTTCTAATCTTTGACAAGTCATGTTGAGCTGTGCAGGTTTTATATTTTTTATATTTCAATTTCTTTTGTATTTTTGTACACTGATACAGTTGTCAGCATTTGAAATTTCAGGAAGATTACCTGGTCAAGCAGTATTTGTTGTCAGCCTTGGGAAAACCTGAACCAGTGGTTTAATAAATGAGGTATTTGTACTTGTGCTGTCTTTGTTATTC
Organism: Chelmon rostratus; assembly: GCF_017976325.1. Classification (NCBI taxonomy): domain Eukaryota; kingdom Metazoa; phylum Chordata; class Actinopteri; order Chaetodontiformes; family Chaetodontidae; genus Chelmon; species Chelmon rostratus. Next base: position 20,895,525 of record NC_055679.1, on the reverse strand, counting down.
TAGGACTGAATGAGAGGGAACCCATTTTTCAAAGGTGTAACCCATCACTTGTTTATTGCAGTAGCTGTGTGCTATAACATATTAACAAATTGTGAAGAGGAGGCAACTTTAGTTTAGGGAACATGTGTTGGTTAATAAGTGTTCAACTATTAGTGAATTAGTAATGATCAAGATGTCACTTTAGTATGGGGAACATATTCTATGTCACAAAGACTTAATTTAGTTGATTAGTTATTTTTTTATTATTAGTTTAGTTATTTGGACACTATTAATATTTGTAGTTTTGTGTTTTCTTATGTAAGAACAGACCATATTCATCAAGTGGTATTAAGGGAGAATAATTATTCTTGGGGTACTACCACCTTATTAAGTCCATACTAAGCAAAGCATATTAAGATCGTAATTCATATGCAACAACTTCCTTACTTAGTACTAATAAGCAATAATTCTGAGGTTATTGAGGGAAGACTCTTAGTTAATGGCTAACTGGTTGCATAATAAGGCCATGCAGAACAAGGCATTAATTAGTACTTAATGACTAATTAAGAGCCAATATGTTACTAATTTGCATGTCAATAAGCAACTAATTAATGGTGAATAGGTGAACCTTAAAATAAAGTGTTACCGATAATTTAATAACCTACATCATCACACTGGTGTCATCAGTTATCACCATAGAAACAGCTCCTGCAACACACAGGATGATGATTTAAAGATGAACAGTTCAGGAAATTCACTCAATCCTACAAATCTCACAGGTTTGTTGTTTGAACTGAAAAGTTAGAACAGAAGCAACTGTCATGAAGAAAATGTTTTAATGGAATTTATTTGAAAAAAAAAGTACAAACAGCTGCACTTTATATGGTTGTTGGAATAAATTGAAATATCACCACCACAGTACTTCAACAGGTTTCCCACAGAAATCACAAGGGGAGCTGAAGTTCAGTTAAAAGCTTTATTAAACACAATTTATCAAAAAAGCCTATTTTTATAACATAATTATAATATTATCAGTCTCCAAAAACAGATGAGCAGACATCAGACTAAAGTAATGTTTTCATTCAGACTCAAATATAATGAGGCACGAAGAAAGTTTAACATTTAACTGCCAGGAAGTGGGGGACTTAGGGGGAACTATGAGGGGAAACTAAGGGTTGAACCCAGATGCAGACAAACAAAGGGGATGTAGACTATGGTAAAGACAAGACTAGATAACATGAAACGTGGCAAGGACATGAAGACAAGACAAGGAAAACCACTCACGACACGGAAGGACATGAACACAGACAAACCAAGGGATGCACTAGATTTAAATTAATAAGTTTATTAATCACAACTAAAGACACAACTATGGGAACTATATAATTAACACACTCTAAGGGCTAAACACACAACAAAGGCAACACAGGGAAACAATGACTACACACAGATCACGCAAACTTTGGAGCAGGAGAAAGACTAAGACAACATAAGCAACTGGCTAACACAAAACGGGACAGAACTGAAGCCAAAAACAAGACTATGAACAAATTATCTATGAGTAGAATAATGAACAGAAAACGCTCCTGTCGGAGGAAGAAACTAAGAACTTGGACTTAAAACAGCAGAAACAAAATTCACTCCTGAAAACAAGGAGGAAAACAACACTATTAAATAAAACACAACCAAGGAACAAACTAAGAACTGAAGTTCGGCTATAATTAGCGAAAACAAAACAAAGCTTGACTATGCAAATTATAAAAAAAGGAAAAACTCACAGAGAACACAGCACGGACATGAACGCTGACAAACCGAGGGTTAACACAGACATTAACAGAGACTCGGACAAGAACAAAGATAACACAACAAAATAACACTCACTGAGGGATTATGGTAAACATTAAAGACTGAGGAACGCTAACATGAAACAAGGCATGGACTAGGACAAAGACAAGAAACAAACCTACGGGGACTGTAGCAACCAAAGGACAAAGACAAACCAAGGAGACAATTACCTGAAGCACGACACGGACAAGACAAAGAAATCACACGACAAACACTTACTATGGACTATGGCTTGAACTATAACAATAACACAGACTTGGACTATGACTTTGGTATCTCAGACGACGACCCGACAAGGACAAAGGGAAGACACGGACTTAAATACACTAGGGAGGAACACTAATGAGACACAGGTGAAAACAATCAGACAATCACACGGGAGGGAAAACACAGGAAGTAAAGCAACACAAAGACACATAACATGACCCTTCAAAATAAAACAGGAAGTAACCAAAACCAGGCAAAGACAAGACACAATGGGAAACTTAACAAAATACAAACAAGACAGGGCAAGGGTAGAGACTAAGACAATACAAAAACTCTTACATAAAACGTGGCATGACTATAGACTAAGACAATTAGGAATACACAGACTTGAACAGAGAAACGAACATGAACTAAGAAAACACTAGAATGAACACTTACAAGGAACAAGGCAAAAGATCAACAAGAGAACACTAAACAAAAACCGGCGTGCATGGCACGGGTCATGACATTAACACAACGTTTCGTCTCTTTGGAGCTTTCAGAGGATGCTCTCACCTGATTGATTCACAGGTAGATTTCTGTTTCTATGGTGACAGTAATAACGTCCCTTCATCACCTCTGTGTCCTGTAGTTCTGGTCCATTGTGGTCCTCTGTGGGACGCATCAGTAATTAATCTCTCCTGTGTCTCTCAGGATGTTCTCTACATCCTCCCTTCATTAAAACTCTCTCTCTCTGCAGTGAAGTTAAACCTCTCTCGTCCTCCTCCGCTGCTTCTCTCCATGTTTTATTAATGAACTCTGTGAGCAGCAGCCCAAAGAAACCAGGTCACATCAGCTGCCACACACACACACACACACACACACACGCACACACACACATACACACACGCACACAAACACACAATACTCATCATATGCTGTTTGAGCTGCAGCTAGTGAGTAAACGTCAATCAGTGTTTGTCAAAGTCAAAGATGACGTCCTCAAATGTCTCGTTTTGTCCACAACCTGAAAATACTCAGTTTACTGTCAAAATGATGCAAAATATCAAACATTCAAGAAGCTGGAATCAGAGAATTTATAGCAGCGTCGTACGTTAGCTTATAGCGTCGTACATTAGCTTATAGCGTCATATGTTAGCTTATAGTGTTGTATGTTATCTTTCAGCATTGTATGTTAGCTCATAGCATCGTATGTTAGCTTATAGTGTTGTATGTTATCTTATAGTATCATATATTATCCAGTGGGGCAGGTCTGGTTCTGGAAGCTGAGCAGGTCGTCCACCAATCGGCTTGTGGGTGGTTTGATGTTACTAATAACAGTTAATAACTTTTAACTGTTTAGCCCTCAGCTGAACCTGGATCACTCTGACTGCTGCAGTATCTGTTCACACTCGTCTCCTTATGTAACGCCTGAAGAACAAAGTGAAGCTAAGTGTTTCTCTCCAAGTATTCCAGAAGTCTCCGTTGGCCTGTTTGAAGCCTTTATGTAACAGCCTCTGCAGCACTGCACAGACAAACCAACACAGCTCTGATAGTCCGACCACTCTTACTGCACGTCCATTTTTACATGAATCCAGTTCACAATAACTGAACAAAACTCAAAGGTCTGCAGATTCCTGTGATATAAAGCAGAAAATCAGAGACGTTACAGAAACTAGAAACTGATGATGAGGATGTTTTAGTATTTTTGCTTGTTAAATGACTTGAGCTGTCAATTACCGGTTGAATTGATCGATTAATTAATCGTCTACTTGTTTCAGTAGCAGTTCAGATAAATGTGCATTTTTTTAGCTGTTTTAGAAAATCTTCACAGGTAATTCAATCAGTGACACATGGAATCATGACTGGGTTATAATAAACCCTTACGCCCTTAGCTTTATGTGCAGCTAACTGACAGTAGCACTGATTGTAATGAATTAAGTACCTGAACTCACCTTAGTACTAAAACACACCTGCTGAAACTCTGGTTCCTCAGGTCTGTTTTAACCAGACTGAGAGTCGACAGCTCTGTAGGCTGTTCTCAGGTCAGCGGTGGTTAGCAGTGAATCTAAGACATACCATCTTGTAGATAAATGAATACATATACATTCATACTGTAGTAATAAATATATACTGATATAAACAGAAGCTAAACAGTAGGTAACCTGGTTAGACAGCAGGTGGAGCCTGTACAGTATACATTGGGCTTTGAGCTGAATGCTAACATTAGCATGCTAACATGCTCGCAGTCACCGTGTTTACCTGTATAGTTCTTAATTACCAGGTAGACGATCAGTAACCAGATTTCTGCTGTAAATTTCTCCTGGAGAGCTCAGGTGTCTCTGTCACGTCAGCAGGTAACCGGGCCATGTTTGTTTCCACCGTTTATTAAATTCAGACCAAAATGAATCAGGAAGCTGCGTCTTCTGTCAGAACAGTTCAAATCAGGAGGATGTAAAATATGATCTGCTGCATATACATGGATTTACATAGAAAGTCATGAATTCACTCTCAGTAATCTGCCCCCTGTGGCTGTTTGGAGGTATGACAGGCTTCATGTTAATGACTGTGTCCTTTAAACGGCCTGTCAGACGTTTCGAAACCTCGTTAGGTGACTGTTTGCTGGCAGTTGAAGGCAGACTGTCCTCAGTGCTTCTCTGTTTCCTCTCATCATGGGGCCTTTAACGTTAGCCTGGATTTGTGTTGCCTAGCAACTGCTAAGAAGTGAGAGAGGTGTTGAGAGTTTGCTGCATTTCCATTTTTATCAAGTCCTGCAGTGTGTTTGTTACCTGGTGTTAAATCACACCTGCTGTACGACAGCTGAGACACCTGAGATTATATGTGCTGGAAGCTGACTGCAGATCAGAGGATTTATGCAAAGATATGTCTTCATTATTCATCATCAACTAATGCTTAAATCAACTTAAACCAATCTTCCATGAAATTATTCTCTGGTCGAATGAAATTTAGAGAGTTCGTTAGCCAGAGGAAAGAAAAAAAGAGGTAAGAAAAAACATGAGCAAAATAAAACAGAGGCATAAAAAACAAAAAACATATTAGCTTAGCACCAAAACTAGAAGCTAGAAGCCTAGCTCAAGATAGAGAAAAAAGTCTGTCTGATTTACATGCGTGTTGTTAGCTAAAAAGCTGATCAGCCATCTATCCAGACAGTTTCGTTACCTTAGCTAACGGGAACGCTGCTATAACATCTGTAAGAAAGTCATTCAGAAAAGGTCTAACATATGTTAGCATTAGCCAGGTGTGAAAGAACGTCAGAGGACATGGGCTCAACTTGATGCTAACATTAAATGTTGATCAGCTAACGTGTTGGGAATCATTAGCCAGTGAAGTTACTGAAGTTCCTTCTAAATGTTCTGAGGGGGAACGGGTTAAAAACAGGAGAAGTAAAAGAAATAAAGCTTTTTATTCTCTTATTCCAGAGGTTTAACATATGAGTCACAGTCCAGGGCTAAATATCAGTGTAGCAACGTTAGCCCAGTATGTTTAGCTAGCTTCTGGGATTGATCAGACATGATGTAGCGTGTAGCGCTGCTGGTTTTCACAGCTATGACTTCATATCTAACTCTTGGTTTGGTGTAACAGTTAAAGTAAACGCTGCCCTGCTTTTGACATTTTATTTTAGATATTGTTCTGCGGCCCGTCGTTAAAAGCGCGTCACTGATCGATCGGTCGATTGATCACCAGCTGTTTCTGTAGTTTCAGGCAGAGAGACGCAGCTGCTGCTGACGGGCTTCACGGCTGGACGTGACGACCTTCATTTATATTCATGAGCAGATTTAAACCAAACGCTGTCGGGCTCAAGCTGAGGTGAACGTATACATGCACATACAGAATGCTGCTAACACAGGTGGGCGGATAACACCTGCTGTTATCTCCTCTCTAACAGTGTTATATTTTAAATATATCTACATCACATGTACAGGACTAATAAGACGACTGCATTTATATGCATTCATTTCTTTTTATTACTTATTTACTCATGAGCCGGTCGTTAGCCGGCTGCAGCTCGCTCATGAGCCGGTCGTTAGCGCTGCAGCTCGCTCATGAGCCGGTCGTTAGCCGGCTGCAGGTGTTTGAGCTGACTGCAGGATGAGCGCACCTGTTCTGCTGCCAGCAAACAGTTAACACGTGACGTCACGCAGCCTCATTGAGGATTCATGTCAGGGCCTCTGTGTCTCTGTAGCATGAAGTGACGTCGCTCTGCATCACGCTGAGAGACGAGCTGATGCTGAAGAGGAAATATAGGACAACAGGAGGAAGAGGAGGAGGAGGAGGAGAGGTCTGCAGCAAACACTGAAGCCATCGAGAGACCAGCTGCATCTGTACACCAGGTAATTATTCATGCAGTGTGTGTGTGTGTGTGTGTGTGTGTGTGTGTGGTTGATATGTGCAGCAGCGACAGGAAGATGAAGATGATTTATATTAAAGGACAAACACAGGAAGGTCGTTCAGAGGGAGGAGAGCTGCCGATATCAGCTGATTACTGCTGACTGAGCTGCTTCACAGTAACTGAGTACATTTACTCCACTACTCTCTTTAAGTACGAGCTCCTGAGTATTTCTGTCATCTGCTACTGCAATACGTCTCAGAGTGTTGTTACCTCACTGTGTTTATCAGATTATAATTCATAATGTAATATATAATAATATACAAATAATCAATACAAAATCTAATCAACGCCTAAATGTGTCATCATAGATTAAGATAAAAGTTTATTGATCCCAGCAGCATATGAAGTCATTAAAATGAGCTCCAGCTTCAGCTGCTGCATCGTTGCAGTGATGAACACATGAAAGCATCAATAATTAGAATATTTAATATTCTGACATGAGCCATTCACATGAGTACTTTTACTTCTGGTATGTGTTGATGCTAATCTTTTTGTACTTTTACTGGAGTAAGATGTTGAACGCAGTACTTTTACTTGTAGAACAGTATTTCCAGACTGTCGTATTAGTACTTTTCCACCACTGGCTTAAAGGAATACTTCAGCATTTGTGTGTATTAATACTACGAGTTTCTGTAGTCAGCAGATTGTGACTCGTCAGAAATGTGTTTTCTCTGGAGGCCTCACCTCCTCATTCCAGATATTTAAACACAGATTTACTTCGCAGGAAGTATTCAGACACCTTCACCTTGTCTTTACTAAATGTTTGTTAAAATCATTTCAATCCAACGATCTTCAGTCAGTATTGAAGAGTCACTGAGAGAACTGAGAGAAGAGTTCAGGTGCTTCCAGGTCTCTCCATCATGTTTGAGGTCACCTGCAGCGACCGGACAAACATCCAGACCTCGATGAGGAGGTCGCACATCAGGAGATCTGCAGGGAGTCAGACGAGTCGTTTCAGGTGTAACATTCAGGGAGAACGACTGAAAATATCTTTGATCAGAGAGGACGCACAAACTGAAGGAGGCAACTACGACTCCCAGGGTGCATTTCACTGACACACATCCAATCAGAGAGCTTGACCTTCTGTCACATGTCACAACTGAGAAAAGTGATGAAACCTTTGACTTTACCATCACTGTCCGTAGCAGCAGCAGCTGAGGCTCATGGGTAATGTAGTATTTACGGGGTGATGAAGTGGTGAGAACACAGTCATCAGTTCTTCTCCTTTATGTTCAGCATCAGTATCGTCCTGTGTGGTGCAGCATCGGGGGAGGTGTCGCAGCTCTCTGTCTGTCTGTTCTCCCCCCTCCTCACCTCCTCACCTCGTCCCCTCTGCTCCAGCTCCAGCAGGATGGAGGGGCTGCTGCGGCTCAGCCCGCCCGGAGCGTGAGGAGCCTTCCTGGGCTCCGTCCGCCTCGCCCCCCCCTCCTCACCGCTCAGTGTGGAGCTCTGATCCTCCTCCTCTCTGCAGCAGCGTCTCTGCTCCATCAGCTGAAAACATGGACGGACTCCGCTTGCCGCCCGTCATCGAGGAGGTCCTCGATCCATCCGGTCAGTCTATTTCAGTATTTGCTGCTTCTGTTGGTCATGAATAACATGAAAGCTGCTGGAGCTGCAGAAACAAACAGCGATTACTTCAAATGAACCATCTGAACTTTAACTGGATAATATAAACGATCATTAATAACTCTGCTTTTAACAGAAACACTCGGTTATTCTGATTGATTTCACTTTGACACTGTCGAGCTCCTGTCAGTGAAGCTCAACACTTCCTGTTTCACAATAAAGGCCTTCAGGGGAACAGAAGGGACTGAACTGTGTCCAATAAATTTTATTCTGCTCACTCACATCAAAACATGCTGTTTTCCTCAAAGACAACAATACTTTTTAGGGAGGATGGCCGACACAAAGACGACACAGCTCATAAACCTATTGATCAAATACAAACTGAATTCATTTATCTACTTTAACAGAACACATTTGTACATTTTAAAGACAACAGTGAAGGAATAAAGATTAGCTGCTACAGACCATCATCATCAGTATTCTGATGTTTGTTAACAGATTTCATGTCTCAGTGGAGCAGGAAGTACTGCTGTTACTTTAGTAAAAGTTCTTATACCAGTGTAGAAATACTGAACACCATGAATCAGCGTTTGTGTGTTTGTGATGATGATGTTTACATGAGCCAAGAGTTGCAGCTCTGGTGTGTTTCTCCTGCTTCACCACTAGATGGAGCCAGTGTGCTGTGAAGCTTTAACATCAAATGATAAAATAAGATGATGTGTGATGATGCTTTGTAGCCGCTGATGCTCTTCTCAGCGTTATTAAATCAGTTTCTCTGTGTGTGTGAAGACGAGCTGTGTGAGACGAAGGTGGAGAAGCCCACCATGTTGGCAGAAACTCTGACGGCCAAAGAGAGGCAGTCCCTGGAGGAGAAGGAGGAGACTGGGGGAGACGGAGAGAAAGGCCAGCAAGAGGAAGAGAAGGAGGTGACTGAGGAGAAGGAAGAGGAGGAGCGAGTAGGAGAAGGAGGAAGGAAGGATGAAGAGGAGGAGCTGGAGGAGCTGAGAGGTCAGGTGCTACAGATGCTGCTGGAACTGGAGGAGACCAGAGAGGTTTCCCAAAGACACGAGGAGAGTTTCCTCGAGCTGCAGGGTGAGTACAGTTACTGCATTACTGCACTAAACCCCCAGTACCTGTACTCATGTATTTCATACTTTATTCCTGTACTCCACTTTTTACTCCACTACTTTTGGCTGACAGCTTTAGTTACTCTTTACTTTCCACATTCCTTCCTGTCCAGTGAAAAGCTTGTATCTCCAGATGTTGGTGATAAACTGAAGGATGAAGTTTTCCTTCATGTCTTCTTCAGCTAAATAAACTGTTTAAAAGCCTCTTGGATCAGCTGAAAATGCATCGTCACTAAGCTGAAAACAGGCTGTTTTTCTGAGATACGAGGTTCTCACAGGACAAACATATGATGATCTTACAGAATATGATGCATCGCTGCAGATTAAACCAGCCAACAGGATATAAAGTAGTTCAAATGAGCTCAAGCTGAAACATCTACAGCAGTAAAATTATATTAAAAAGACTTTTTAATCAATGCTAAAACATGTTTCGCTAGAACAGGGGTCAGCAACCTGCGGCTCCGGAGCCGCATGTGGCTCTTTCATCTCTCTGATGCGGCTCTTGAAAATAATTAATGAGCATTTAATTAAAATGTATTTTATTTTAGTTTGTTGGTTTTGAAACAGACATCGTGCACGCCTCACAGATGACAGATGCAGGTGACGGCGCACAGAGCTGATGTGCAGACGCTGTGCGCTGAGGTTCAGGAGCAGAAATCACATTAACCACGTTTGATTAATATTTTAATTGCCTATTATTTAGCATATATTCTTATTTTTTCATTGTTCTGTGAAATAGTCCTTTTATTATTCAGGTTGACAGCTGACTGCACGCGCCAGTAAAAGGATGACGGCACACAGAGAGTGGATGGCTTTTTTTTTTTTTTCAGAAATACAAGAAGGACTCAAATAGACACTGAGTATTTTACTTGAAAGTAAACTTCAACCCAACGTCTTTAATTCTGAGTTCAAAATGTTTTTGTTGCATGCAGAAACGTCATCACGTTTTCTCTGCAGTCGTTCAGCTATTTCATAAATGCAGCACATTATCGTTTGTTTGTACGTAGTATAAAGGCAAAAAAAGTTATATGCGGTGTTATTATAATATATATTATATTCAAAATGTCAAAGGGGTTTCGTGGCTCCCAGTGTTTTCTTTACTGTGGGAAACGGGTCGAAATGGCTCTTTGAGTGGTAAAGGTTGCCGACCCCTGCTCTAGAATCACACAGAAACGTCTTCAGCCTCATCTTTTTCTTCTTCTCTGATCTCAGGTCTGTTAGAGGACGAGCGCCTGGCGAGCGCCCATCAGGCCGAGAGTTTCACCAGGCAGATCCAGAGACTGCAAGGTACACACATCCTGTTTGTCGCAGTACAAGAGTACACAAGTACTTTTTAAACTTTGCTTCCTCCTCCTGCAGCTCAGCTCCGGTCGGTCCAGGAGGAGATGGACAGTCTGGAGGAGGAGAAGGAGAGTGAGCTGGAGGAGGTGCGGGAGGAGCTCCGCTCGGCTCAGGAGGAGGTGCTGATGCTGCAGCAGGCGGCCGAGGAGGCGGCGGCGGAGAGGGAGAACGACATCGCCTCCCTGCAGGAGGAGCTGTGTCGGCTGCGGGCAGAGCTGCAGCGCCTCCACGTCACGGCGCAGGAGTACGAGCTGGAGATCACGACGCTGAGAGCCGAGATCAGCATGAAGAGCGAGAAGAAAGACCCTCACACACACAGTAACTCCTCATGTTTCATACAGGACTGGACTGGGGTAGATAGCCAATTAGCAACCTGATGTTAGCAGGCTAGCTTGCTAATTAGCAACCTGATACTAGCAGTTTGCAGGTTAGATGGCTAAATAGCAACCTGATGTTAGCTGTTAGCAGGCTAGATAGCTAATTACCAACCCGTTGTTAGCAGCTAGCAGGTTAGATAATTAATTAGCAACCTGATGATAGCAATTTGCAGGTTAGATAGCTATTTAGCAACCTGATTTTAGCGGTTAGCTGGTTAGATAACTAATTAGCAACCTGATGTTCGCAGTCTGCAGACTAGATAGTTAGTTAGCAACCTGATGTTAGCAGTCTGAAGGCTAGATAGCTAGCTAGCAACCTGACATTAGCAGTCTGCAGGCTAGATAGCTATTTAGCAACCTGATATTAGCAGGTTAGATAGTGTATTAGGAACCTGATGTTAGCAGTCTGCAGGTTAGATAGCTAGTTAGCAACCTGACATTAGCAGTCTGCAGGCTAAATAGCTAGTTAGCAAACTTTCCTGCTGAAAGTTTGTTTATTTAATACACACGAGGAGGTTGTGTGCTTTTAGTGCGGTTTACTGTTTGCAAACTGTGGTCAGTGTGATGCTCCAGTGGGTCCACTCTGGTAGCACCGCAGTTAGGTCAGGAAGGCAGAAACCTGTTTTTTGCAGAAAAGGATCAGAACTGAGTGTTTCAAAGTGATCTAAAAATGAAAGCGTAGGGTCACGGGGACTCTCAGGTATCTGGTTCATCACCTGTGTGGGGGAAAGCAAAGTAAACCGACTGAATTATTATTATTATCTGCTGTTGTCTTTGTGTGTTCAGGTGATGTGAGTCAGCTGAAGGAGGACTTTGTCTCTCTGACAGAACAGCGTCAGACTCTGACCAGCGACAACAAAGAGCTGAGCAACAAAGTGGAGCAACTGCAGCAGCAAGACAGGTGAGTCATCCAACCAGCTGTCAATCAGTCTGCTGCAACAGAACACAAACAGCCAGAGATCAGAGATCAACACTGTGTGTGTCAATCACTGTTAAAGGTCAAAGACCGGTTTTAATCAGCACAAGATAACAGCAGGTGATAGAAACTAATGTGTTAAAACGCACTGAGTGAATACGAGCATCGACACCTGACTTCCTCTGACTGCTGCGGCTTTCCTGGTGAACAGGTGTGATGTGTACCTGGCAGTCAGGGAGGAGGGCGACACTAAACGTGAGCGGGATGACCAGGTGAAGGCCGACTCTTACATCACCCTGTCTCAGTCCTGTCCAGACCACCAGGACCAAGCCCTGAAGGATCCGGACTCTTCATCAGTCCAGGAGAAGTTCTGCAGCTCGGAGCAGGGCGTCCTGAAGGTCCAACTGACACAAGCTGAGGAGATGGCTCATGAAGTACAGAGAGAGGTATCAGATCCTTCAACAGCGTCAGAGCTCAGAGCTGATTTATTTCATGTGTTTCACTGTTGACGGCTGTTTGTTCTCAGTTCTGTGTGGCTACACACCAAATTTCCCTTGAGAATAATCATGAAGTTCAGTTTGAAGAGAACATTTCAGCTTTCAGGGGGCGCTGGCAGGGATGTAGATTAAAGCTCACGCTGGCTTTTATAAAGACATCATTTCAGAACCACTGCAGGTTTGATCAGCAAATAATCTTCAACCTTTTCCTCTTTATTCTAAAAATGAGATTCACATGTAAAACCATATTCTCAATATATTGATCTTTAACATTTTAACATAAACAAACCAAAGCTAGCATTAGCTGTGGAGTATAAACAGCTTCACATGTGACAAACATTATGGTCATTATTCTATTACAATGTCGCCAATCCCAGTTAGCAAGGTCGCTACCTCGGAAGCGATTACAGAAAATATTTTATGACATGATTAATCCCACAAATGAGTCTGAATTACTTCACCTCAGTTTAACATGACTCTGGAGCTCCTGCAGTGTTGTCGATAAAATAACACAACCTGCCAGAGATGTTGTTGGCCACAGCTGTATGACAACCTTTAAAAGAACGTTTTCTAAAGACCAAAGTGTGAAACTGAAATAGTTTTAATGATCCAGTCGGTTTGTCAGACAATTTTCTTTTTTAATGTCTTTTCTGATAATCAGAAAGAGGAACTGTTTGTGTACATTTCAGATAACAGTAGCAGTAAACATCTGGATCAAATACATTTTCTGGAAGCTTCATGAAGAACAATAAAGTTGTCAGAGCTCTCTGCTGGACAAAGCATGGAACAACAACACCGTTTCTAAACTGCTGCAAACACACATTTGACATTTCTACACGCTAATGTTGCTTTGGCTGGTCTATAATACAGGTCCAATCACAGCTGACTAACATTAATTGATATATTGGCCTCATTGATCAGTTTAGCCCCTCTTTAACCCCGCTTTCTTGCTGTTAGTGTGATGGTTTGAAGGGTGAACTGGTGGAGCTGCAGCAGCTGTACGACAGCAGCCAGCGGGAGCGAATGGCGCTGGAGGAGGAGCTGCAGCGCTGCAAGGCCGAGCTACAGAAACTGGCGGGCAGGAAGTCACAGGTGAGAGGCCAAAGGTCAACGGCCCAGGTGCTTTGTCATATGGGGAGTATGCTCTAGTCACCTGCATGTGATTCCTGAATTTGGTACAGGTGAAAACATCTGGTCATCATGTAACAGCACCTGCACAGCGCAGTTCAGGATGAAAACATCTGGAGTAGAGTTGCAAATTTCATGCATTTTTTCTTAACTGATAGTTGAACATGTTAACGATCAATAATCAAATAATCATTGACGATTTATCCATCTACTCGGTTGTCTGCTGTGTGCCTGACCTGCATGGCCTCATTGAGCAGGACCTCTGATTGGTTTGTCGACGTAGTGGCGTGTGGTGACTGTGATGTAACACAGGCCAACAGTCACCTTGTCAGCTGAGAGTCACCGCGCCTTCAGCTCGTCCTTCTTTGTCCTGCTTTGTGGTTAACACGATAGCCTGGTTTTTGTAGACATCAAGTCCTTTTCTTACCTTAAAGCAAAGCCTCTGTGTTTTTGCTCGTCTAGCTAACGCCAACATTTGACAATTTGTTGGGACGATGATCCAACAGCAACTGTCAGCTGCTGAGGGTTCAGGTGGTGCAACACTGGCGTTGTAGTGCAGCTGTAATGCTCTCATGCTGGACGATTATTGTCCTCTTCATCTTGTCTCACCTTTTCCCACTGACCTCTTCTTTCTTTGTTGCTCCAGTAGTTTCTCTGAACTGCAAAGGTGAAGTACGCCCTCTTGTGGTGTAAAACTTGATACATGTGTTCTCCAGAGAACTGGTATACAGAACACTGTCGTTTTATACATTTTTAACCGGTTAAAATTCTTAACAGCATTTAGTCGATCATTAATGATTAACAGGTATCTGTAAATTCTTGAAAAATATTTAAGGTAAGTGCAACACAGTGTTCACATGAAAAACTCGACACACACTGAAACCTGTTTCACTTTAAATTCATGATTTTCACCATGAACTCCGTCTGTGCTGTTTGCATGTGGGTCGATGCCGGCTCGGCTGAAACACTTCCTGGATGCCTCATCTGTCATCGTGCTTTCTGGTTTGCAGTAGCTGCAGCTCTGCTCATGTTGCTGGTGTTTGAGCGTCGTGATGTGAGCTTCTTCTGAACATCTGTCGCTTCTGGGCAGTTTGTTTTTGTCCAAGCAGTCATCTGTTTGTTTCTTCTTCTGCTCAACTTACCGCTTCCTCCACACAGCCTTCAGGGACGGTCTAAACTAGAGGTTTATTCAACACAGTGAAGCGTTCTGGTGGTGCATTCTGTTTTCCTGACTTCACTCCTCTCCAGGTGTGGACAAGAGTCACAAATTCATTGACAGACTGTGCTGGTCAGTGTTAAAAGGACTTGTAACTTGGCTTTGACTTTAAAACCTTGTGACTTCAGTCAGACTAGAGCCATGGAATAAACAATGACATGCCCTCCCCAGACCTCAGACCAGACTGGGGACCCGAGTGTCTGAGACTTGACTTTGTGATTGGAACTTTAGACTCGACCTATGACTTCAGTGTAAAAGCTTGACACTAAACTTGAGACTTGCCAGCCTTGACTTTGACCTAAACTTTGGAACTTTTGGGACTTGACTTGGAACTTGAGACTAGACTTGGGACTTGGATGTCAAGACTGGAGCCTAAACATGAAGCTGACCTATCTTGGTTGGAACTTGACCTGGAACTTGAGGTTACATACGGACCTGCCTGCCTCAGACTGAACTTTTTACTTGATTATACTGATTCGAGACATGACCTAAGACTTGCCTGTGACTTAGGACTCGTCTTGGTACTTGAGTGTCAACACTTGAGTCTGGACATAGGTCCTGTCTGTGTGAGACTTGAATTGGGACTTGATTGTGTAATTTGGGTATCAAGGCTTGAGACTGGTTGTGATTTAGTACTTGAATCTCAACATTCGAGACTCGGTAGGGACTTGCTTATGTGAGAGACTCTGGGCTTCACTTTCTTCATGTGGGATTTCACTCGAGGTTTGACTTGGGATTTGGGACTGGCCTTGAGGTGGGACTTGTAGCTTGACTCTGGACTCGAGTGTCATAGTTTGAGAACCGACATGGGACTTGACTTGGGAATGGTAAACGATGACTTGGTCCCACCTCTGCTCCTCTCCATCATATCATTCACTTACATTCTTGTACTCTGTAGGTGCAGTTGACCTCGTGGTTGAACCTTTAACTGTTACCGTCAGTACAGGCAGCACAGGGTGCAGGCAGGTCTATAAATGAAAAGATGTCGATGTTTTAAACCCTGGAGGTGAAAAACTGCAACCAAAAACTCTCCATCTCGTCTTTAACCATCGCAGATATCATTCTCTAACAGCCTGCTCTTTCTGTTTCCTCCCTTTCCTCCATCGTCACGCTTTATCTGACTGCCTTTGTTTCACATGAACTTTACACGATGAACTGAATCAAATTCTGTGTAAATTTGATGGATGTTGATGCTCAACCTGCCTGCCTATCAACCTGTTTCTCTTTTCTTTTTCTATCCATTATTTTATCTGTTCTTTCCTGTTTTTGTTTGCTACACGCTCGCTTATCTTCCCGACACGCCTCTGACTTTATTATTCTGATTATTTTATGCTTTTATTTTCTCTTACCACACCCCTCTCTCCATGCCCCCTACACTCCTACCTCTGTCTTTTCCCCAGAACTGCACTCGTCCGTCAGAGCCCCCTGTTCTCTCCATCCCCTTCATAGGAATGATTGTAATAGTGGCCTTGATTTGGTGCTGGTGGGAGGAGCTGGCGTCCTAGTGAGGACCAGGTATGGCCACGCCCTTCTTTCTCTACCAGACGCTCTTCCTCTTTTAGCATCCGAGAGTGGCTGAATCGTGGGGTTACATTCGAGATAACTGTGCTTGAAAAGAAATGGTTCATACGATGTGTTGTCCAACCACGTCTGAAAGCAAAAGTGCCACCAATCACAGAGCGAAGTGGCTGTGATTGGTCAGATTGTTTCGGACAGTTGAACCTGGATAAAATCTGATCTGTTAATCAGCTGCTCTCTGGAACTGTTCCTGTTCCTCTGGGTCATATTAAGGCCTCTGGTGACTTTCATGTATCTTCTCAGTATGGAAACACATTCCTTTGAAATGATTCCCTGCTGCTGATTTTTGTGTTTTGGTCTGAAAACTCATTAAAGGTACCCTGTGGAGTTTTTATGAACAGAGCACTGTGTGTATCACTGAGGCCTCAGAAACCTGTTGAGTCACCTTTGCTGTTGGGTTTCTCGGTGGTTTCCTTCCACCATCTTTTGGTCAGTGGAACAACACGAAATCATTAGCAGGACTGTTTGTTGCATCACCTGCAAACACCTGCTTCAAATCAGGGGCCAACTCTTATAAACAAACTCCACAAGGTACCTTTAAAAGACACGAGACACTGCTGATAAAAGCCTGATCCCCACAAGGTCCTCCACGGTCCTCCGGTGGTTCTAGTCCACCTTGATTTAATGTTTTCTTTTCGTGGCCCGTCTCTGAGGTCAGCTCACTGCTGCATGTGAAAAACTTTTAGTTTAAGTGTTGTTGTGAGAACCGACGCTGACGAGTTGACTCGGTCAGGAGGTCTCTGTGGCGAGGAAGAACCTGTGAATGTGGTCCAGAGGCTGGCAGCCATCACTGAAGCTGAAGGACTAAGGAGATCCACCCACAGGGTCCAACAGGACACACACACACAGACACACACACAGACACAGAGAGACACACAGACACAGAGAGACACACACACAGAGACACACACAGACACAGAGAGACACACACACAGAGAGACACACACACACACAGACACAAAGACACACACACACACACACACACAGAGACACACACACACAGACACACACACACAGAGAGACACACACACAGAGAGAGACACACACACACACACAAAGACACACACACACATACAGAGAGACACACACACACAGAGAGACACACAAAGACACACACACAGAGACACACACAGACACAGAGAGACACACACAGACACAAAGACACACACAGACACACACACACAGACACACACACAGAGACACACACAGACACACACACAGAGACACACACACAGAGACACACACACAGACACACACACACACACACACACACACAGACACACACACACACACAGAGACACACACAGACACACACAGACACACACACACACAGACACACACACACAGACACAAAGACACACACACACACACAGACACAAAGACACACACACACACACAGACACACACACACAGACACAAAGACACACACACACACACACAGACACAAAGACACACACACACACACAGAGACACACACACAGACACTGTCAGGGAGCAGCATTAGACAGATGAGGACTTTAGAATAATAAAAATAAAAATGAATGTGATTCAGTTCAAAACTCTTGTTGTTTATCGTCTTTTTTTCGAGTCACCCTCCGGCAGTTTTTAAAAACGGACCTCGCCGTCTCTCCGCTGACTTTTCATTTGTTTTCCAGCAGAGTGACACCGAAGGCTGGAACCTGGCGGTGGCAGCGGTTGCCGTGGCGGCCATTGTAATTCTGGTGGTCCCCAGCTTCACCAGGGCCTGAGGACTACACAGGAAGTGACCTCGCCGGGACGTCTCGGATCGTGGGATTGCCGTCACCCATCCAAGTTGCTGTCCTGAAGTCCGCCTGTCGCATCGGCGCCGCCGAGACGTTTTCACCCGAACGCCACAGAAGTCAGTGACATCTGGAGGGAAAGAAAGAAGACTGTCGTCCACGCAGCCTCTTCACTCTTCCTGCAGGTGTCAGTCAGCTGGTTGATTTATTGATCGACTGTGAGCTTTTCAAACATCCACTGTCACGATCCAGGAGTCTCACTGGAAGCCGCACAGAAGTATTATTACTTTTATTGATCAGCAGAATAAACTTCAGAACGCAGAACAACCATCAGCAGCAGCGCTCTGGTGTTACTGGTTTCGAGGTGATTTTACCACATAAATGTAGTTCAGAAAAAGATGCGTCATATTTGTTGACGTATGTTTTGAATTTAAATTTGAAGCTACAAGTAGCTGAAGTTGTGAAATACATGTAGCAGAGTAAACTGTAATACTTCCCTTGAAATGAGTAGAAGCATCACAGACTAGAAAAGTAAAGTACGAGTACCTCCAGAATGAGCCGAAGTACTTCAAAATTAAAACTGCGTTGAAGGAGGGCAGACCACATCAGCTGATGATGAGGTAGCAGATAAAAGCTGTTTCATGTTTTTGATGAACTGAATTAGTCCTGTTTCCTGTATGATCATACGCTGTTTCCTGTATGATCATACGCTGTTTCCTGTATGATCATACGTTTGTCCAACAACAGTTCATGTGGATTATTTCACAGATTTGTTTTGTAGGATGAGAAAAACAGCGGAACTCAATCATCTTTATTCGACCTACCTGTTCCTTTACAGATCAGTTTAAAACATCTGTATTTGTGTATTTGTAGCACCAAACAAGTAGCACATGTACACAGGTAAAAAGCACTTTTTAAAGAGGAATTTGTTGGATGAATCATTACGATGAGAGATTATTTGTGTCGATTAGCCCATTGGGACAAGATCAATGTAAAATATTTGCCCATAACAAAAAATTGTCGTTGTTCCTGATGCGCATCCAAGAAAAAATGCCCCTGTAGCGATGATATTGTGTTTTTAATCGTGAATAGAAGAGGACCAAGAATAGAGCCTTTAGCTTCTCTAACTTTAAAACAGAGACTCAGAGCAATGAGTGGAAATAGATCAGTTTAAAAAGTGACATTAGAGTTTTACTAGGAAGTACAGATGTTGACCAAATAGTTATTAATTAAAATTAGTCCTGTAGTCTTTAACAACCTGTGTACAGGTATTTATGGAAGTAGTGAATAGAGAAGGACCAAGAATAGAGCCTTGCAGGACTCCTTTACTAGTACTGTCTTGATTTGGAACCACTAAACATCCGCTGCTTCAGTTCTACCTTAAAAATATTCATAAAACCATTCAATAGACCATAAACAGCCATGAAAAGAAATAAATTCTGTCCGAATGGAGCTGTACAGAGATCTGAATCTCCAGAGAAAGCTGTAATATTCTAGTAAAAATCTGTCTTCCGTCTGTTTGTTTTATTTGAGTCGGTCGACAGTCGTCTCTCAAAGATGTCTCCGATCTTTGTGGCAGGTCAGAATGAACACATTTTCTTTTCTTCATATTTTATATGTTGGGGGTGAATAAAACCCCCCAACTGTCTTTTTACACACAGACAAGTTTGAGTTTTTAACTGGATCCTAACAGAAGCCTGATTCATGTTTACATTTAACTGGTGACCAAATGATCATGGAAAATCTAATCACATGTTTAAATGACTGTGATCCTGTGTAGCTAGCATCAGGTTTAACTTTGTGTGACCTTTACCAAATCTGAACAACTTTAAAATGAGACATTCCAGCTTAAATACGAGCACCAGCAATGTGACACTGTTGAGAAACATCAAAACCGTCCCTGCTCGCTCTGCTGAACATGGCAGGGTGTGGACAAAATATCAGAAACGCTGTACTGAATCGAAACAGACTGAACACGACAGATGAAGTGACATGAACATGAAAAGCAGGATTTTATCAAACTGTAGGAGTTTAAAGTAAAATAAGGCAGTAATCACTATTATTGATTTAGGATTTGATTATTAAGTGATATATATACACACTGTGGTTAATAGCAGGGCATTGATTGGGCTGTAACAGGTCCTGTGTTGTTCTACCTTCATAAATAGCATGAGTCATTAGGAGCTTTTAGTTTTTGCATGACAGACGTGTTCTTTAATCATATTATAATGGACAAACAGGCAGATTGTGGAAAAAAAGAGAAAATAATTAGGAATGATGAAAAATATGAAATTAAAATTAGACTTGTTGAAATTAGGATGAAATTCGTAGTTTTGAGATATTGAGTCAAAACTATGATACAATAAGATAATTCTGACCTACCATCTGGTAATTCTGCTTTATGATCTCGATGCTTTAATGAAGTAAATAAAAAAGGACATGATGTCTCCTGCTTTTGTCTCGTTACCTTCTAAGAAGCTTTTTTTGTGTCTGGGCTTCGTAGATTTGACTCTCCAGTTTTTGTTGTCCTTGCTGTTGTGTCTCTGTACTCTGGACTCTTGTGTCTTGATGTCAACGATGTGTCAAAATGTGATTTAGCATTTTATTTGTAACTCGTAGTACTTTTTTCTGACAGGAAGCTCCAGTGTCAGCCTGTAAAATGTTGTAAAATGTGAACGTTAGTGCAAAAAGTCTGAACTGAGCTTTGCAGCAAGTGTGGCTGAATAAGAGCTTCCTGGAAGCTGCATGTTAACGTCATCTGCACAAACCCGGTTCTAATGTAGCTTTCTTTCTTTTACCAGTTCTTCGTAATGGTTTGCACTGTACATAGAATAGTTTCCAGTTTGATTCTGAGTTGGTTGTTTTCATACAGATGATTGGACTGTGGTGTAATGTAGCAGTAGAGATCTAGTATGAGGATGGACCGATCATTGGTTTGCTGATATCTCAGCTGATATTTGACATCCAGTTCCAGCTTTTTGTGTTTGTTTTGATGATGATGATGATGATGAGGCTTCCTGAAATGCATGTTTATGAACAAAATGTATTTTTACAATTTTCTCAAATTCTGTAAAATTTAAAAAAAAGTGTGAATTTTTGCTCACAAATATGCATTTCAGCATTAAAGTTGTGTTTTTTATTGTTAGAGTGCAGATTGTGATTCTGAAAAATGTGTGTGCCTTAAGTTCCACATGAACAATGTGCAGCACGACTGAAACGACATGTTTTCATGTGTCCTTTAATCAAATTGTGACAGGAAACAGCACAATTCTCAACTTTTATCCCATAAAAAATGCTGTTTGATTTCAAGAAGCAAAAGGAACACAACGATTTAACTTCCTGATTGGTTTCGTAGGAAACCTCCACATGAAAGTCTGACTTGGTGTAGAAATACCTTAATAAGCAAATATTCAAAAATCTTCTAACATTTGTTGGAAATACTGTCACGAAGCATCTCCTGATGTTTCTTGTGTGTATACGTTTGAATTATGTCTACAAGTCACCATAGTAGAGACCAGAAGGTCTCTACGTGACACTCTGTTGGTCTGTTGAAAGACCACCAGATGTTCCATAGACGGAAACGTTCTAAGATCAAAAGACGTGATGTTCCCTCAAAGCAAATGTCTGCTGTTGATTCCAGCCTCGTTTTTGTTCCTTCTTGTTCTTTCTTCATGATGTGAGAAAGGAAAAAGGAAGAGAATAGGCAGATGATCTGGTTATCAGGTCTGAATACTCCATCCTGCCACCAGAACCCTGGATCAGTCCATCCTCAGCGGCGTCCGGACAAACGTTAGCTAGCTGTCCACAGCTCACTGTTGCATGTTAGATTTATTGAGGTAATTTGCATGAAAATAGACGAGTAGATTCAGACGCTGTAGCAGCTGTAGAGTTAGACAGCGCTCACTGAACATGTCAGTGGTAGCATGAGCGCTGTAGGCTAATCCAATTCTTCCAGTAGTTACTTTCAACTGTTTGATTACTATTTTTGTAGTAAAAAGTCAAAAAAGTCTGATGTTTTAAAATCTTTTTCCTCATAGCCTGAGGCCTGAGAAGGATCAGTTTCATCCGTGTCCCGTACAGAGATAGGACATGTTTAGCTAGTCTTAGCACAAAGAGTGAAAGCAGGGCTAAAATGCTAGGCTAATTCAATCAAACAAGAACAATTTGGTGTTCATAATGTTAGCTAGTTTATGGTAGCTGTTTATAACCAGTGTTAACCAGGACAGCTTTAGCTTAGCACAAAGACTGGAAGCATAAGGAAATTGCTACCATATGTGCCAATGTAAGCATAATCAGTGTTTTAACTGTATTTTTGTGCACTGATGGTAGCTACAAACAGCACATTCACCGTTATGCTAGCTGTTTATAGCTACATGATTTCCATTAGCTACAAAGTAGTGAGCATAGTAGTGATGTTATGGTAGTATTCTGTAACTGGTGAAACACAAAGAAAGTGTTAGCGTTTCTTAGCACAAAGACTGAACAGGGATACTGCTAGCCAGCATAGCCTCAAAAAAGTTAGCACCAAAATCAGTCAATCAATATTATGTTAGATGTTTATATAGACATTGATCGCTACGAAGTTAGGTAATGCTATGCTAGTAATTTGTAGCTGGTGACACACAATTAATATATCTCACATTATGCAAGCTGTACAAATAGCTAATATTCAAGCTGTTTTAATGTTACCTGTGTTATACCAGGATATGTTTAGCCTTTAGCTTAGCACAAATACTGGAAACAGCAGGAAACTGCAAGCCAATGATGCACAAAACAGCTATCGCAATCATCTTTTTTGATGTTTTTTAGCTAGTTGACGTTATGGTAGCTACAGCTGGCTGTTTATAGTAGTTTGACATAATATCTAGCATATGTCATGGTAGCTGTTTGTAGCTCGGGATAACTTTACACAATGTATTTAGCTTCTAAAACACAACTGGAAAAAGGGGAAACTGCTAACCTAGACCGAGCAAAAGAGAAAAAAGATCCACCTTCCAACACCTAGGCTAGCACTTTCCCCCCTGTTTTCAGTGTTTGTGCTAAGCTAGGCTAACCACACACTAGGCCGATCTCTGAACCGGATGGACAGAAATGAACCTGGTCCATGTGATGCCTCAGAACATCAGAGAAAGTGACGATGATGATAAAATGCCTCCTCAGACATCCTTTCAGATTACTGCTCTGCTTGTTTGTGAAACGGCTGCATTTCATTTGTCTGTTGGCTTTGACCCTGTTGGTCACTGTCAGGTATCAGGTGTGCTGTATGAACTCTGACCCTGTCAGGTAAAGCGGCATGTCGTCACCTGGCTGCTGTCTCCTGGAAAGGACTGAACCTTCATTGCATTAGTGACGTTTCTGCACAACTTTAATGTGTGTTTGGCTTTTTACTTATTTGTGATGATTTAGTTAAAGGGTCTGTACAATTTTGTAAATAAACCAAAAAATAAAAATCTTGTTTATCCTGGTCTTTAATGTCCCTGGAGGTGCATGTTATGCATGTTTTTATTTCATATTTGAATGAATTTTGATTAAATATTACAACCTGATGAACATTTAGCCTGACACGTTAATTATTATTATTGGTTATTGTTGTCTGTCGACTGTTGAATGTAAATGCTGACTTTTGATTTGATCATAAAATGCATAAACAGGATTTATGTGACATTTCTAACCTTCATGAATTGTTGTGGTATTACACTGCAGCAGTGACAGAAGCTGTGGAGATAGAAATGATGGACGAGACTTTAAAGGAGGGGAGATTATTATTATGATTATTATTATTACACAGGAAAGATTGGAATTTCTTTTTATGGACATGATTTCATGTTCAAGATTCAAGATTCAATTCAAGATTCAAGAGTCTTTATTGTCATTGAACATGTCAATGAAATTTTCATTGCAACCCCATGTTAGGAACAGATAGTAAGAAAAATAAGAAGATTAGAAAGAATAAAATTAAGATAACTACAATAAAATTAAATAAACCAACATGCAATAAAAATATTTGTAAAGCAATTAAAAATATAACAGAATGAAAATATACTAAGGCAATAAAATATACTTAACAATAAACAATAAAATATGGAAGTGAAATGTGCCAACAGAGTAAAATATACAAGCAGAATAAACAGACAGAAGGTGCAGGTGGAGGTGTAGGTGTAGGTGTAAAGTGCAGAGTGCAGTGTTCACAGTTCTCACAGTCTCTCACTCCAGTGAGGGGCTATGTTCTGTAGTTCTGTACCCCCTCTCATGTCACACCTTGTTATGTTCTTCCACATAAACACTTGATGTTTTGTTATCTGTTATGATGCGTTATGTTTTGCATCATTTTACATGTGATATGTTACAACATTAAGTTATATTTCATGTTATGTTCCACCACTTTAGGTCAGAACTCTCTCTCTCTTGTTTAGTTGTAGGTGAATCTCTGTTTCTGCTGTGTGTGACTGTGACCTCTGACCTCTGACCTCTGACCTGCTGCTTCCACCTTCTCTTGTTTTTCTGCCCTGAAAAGATTTCAGGGGTCCTGAACATCCAGAGTCAGTTGAGAACAAAGAGAAGCTGACGTCAGAACGTCAGTGAGTGTCAGCTGTAACGAAGATGATGATGATGATGATGCTGTTATTATTTGTCACATGTCCCCGATTTAAGCTTTCACACTGTGAGAGCTTCATAAAAATGTAGAACTTTTCCTTTTCCTTCAGTTGTTCTTTCACTTCTCTTAAAAAGCCCTTAAATCATGCAGATAGTCATTGATCATTTCCTAATTAACTGATTGATCATAAAAACATCTGTCACAGTTTCCTGAAGTCCAACCTGATCAGATCAAATGATCCAACTGAAGCTGGATCGACTAATCCATGAATCAATTAATCTCTTCAGCCCAGATTAATCAGAATTAGAATTTCTGGAGACAAAAAGAGATGACAAACCAAAAGTAAAAAAAGTTCAACGGGTCGGACAGACACAGTAATCTGATTGGCTGCCACAGGTGACGTCATGTTTTCTTCACACCGGTTTATGAGCATCTTTTTACAAACGGCCCGGGGTCTAAAAATACCGGGAGGTGTCACCGCGGCTGCGGAGCGCCGGGTCCTGTGCTAGTGGTGGGGGTCCTGGGCGAGGGGGTCCGGCCTGACCCCGCCCCGCTGCCCCGCCGCCGCCCAATGAGCTGCAGCCTCCGTATCTCTGTCGGATTAGAGGATGCCCGGGCTGGAGTTGTATATGGTCATGGCAGGGACATTCCTGGGAGTCCAGCTGAGTGACGCCGAGCTTTTTAAACCTCAGATCCACTTCAGTCCCGACTCTCTCCCGGCCGCCACGCCGCCTTCTGCGCGTCAGCACCCGGACACAGGAGCGAGTCTGTCCGGAGGAAGAAAGAAAAAAACTTCTGTTCTCCTCTCTTTCTCCCTTCTCTTACTTTCCTCTCACACTGTAGTCCCGCAGGAGCCCATGACACCTCCCGGCCTGGACTAACGGACCCGGGATCTGCTCTGTGACCGGAGCGCACGCTGTCACGCTTTTACGCAGACTTTGGTGAAGCGTGTCACTCCCAGCACGCTCGGCACTGCCCCTGAGCTCCACTTCTTATTTTTTCTCTTTTTTCTGCCTTTTCCTCTCTTCCCACTGCGCTTTGTGCTATAAAAGGAGGCCACCATGATGAGCAACAGCAGCTACTTCGAGCCGCAGCAGCTGCCGCCGCAGTTCTACCAGAGCACCGCGGACATCGGCGAGGAGGAGGAGGAGATGCCGGCCACCGAGAAGGACCTGGCCGAGGACGCTCCGTGGAAGAAGATCCAGCAGAACACTTTCACCAGGTGGTGCAACGAGCACCTCAAGTGCATCAACAAGCGGATCAGCGACCTGCAGAAGGACCTGAGCGACGGGCTGAAGCTGATCGGGCTGCTGGAGGTGCTGAGCCAGAAGAAGATGTACAGGAAGTATCACTCCAGACCGAACTTCAGACAGATGAAGCTGGAGAACGTGTCCGTGGCTCTGGAGTTCCTGGAGAGAGAACACATCAAGCTGGTTTCTATCGGTGAGTGACACGCGCGCGGTCCGACTTTGGAGAGTTTTTACGCAAAATTTACGCAAAAGTAGAGCAAAGCGCGCGAGCTGAGAGTTCAGTGATGAAGATGATGGTGAAGGTGATAGCGTTGTCATGAGCTCACGAGACACCAGAACTGAGTGTTTAAGAAGAGACAGACCGAAATGCGCCAAAGTGTCATAAATGTCATTGATTATTCAAACTGGATCAATATGAATCAATAAACGATCAATCATGACAGATTGATAACAGAGGAAAACAGCTGAGAGCTTGTTAGAAATAAAGTTTGATTGGGTCATGTGACCTGTGTCGAGGCGCGTGTAAAGAAATGAAACACTGATTTGTCTCACCTGTTCAGTGATCAGGTGGGTACGTTGTTGCAGCTTGTTGTTGTTCTCAGGTGAGTTTAAACTGAATGAGGATCAATAATGGAGAAATCATAGAATATATATTTACTGGATTTTATTATATGCGTTTTAAACGGACAGAAATTTTCACCTTAATAGAAAAACAAAGCTGTTTTTCTTCATAAATGTACTTTTTAAACCACCATGAAGTTGAAATAATGAATCAATTAATCTATTAATATTCTCCTTGAAGCTAAACAAACTTTAGTACCTTAATTTACTGCTTAAAAGCCTTTAAATGTACCTGATGGGCCTATTGTTGGCTTTAAGGCTGTTTGCTCAATGTTTATCTCTTAAAAAGCCTTAAACCATCCAGAAACCCCCCTTTAATTAACCTTTAATTAACCCCTGGTAGGTGGTTGCTTTCACCTGCTTGTACCTGCTTTAACCTGAGAAGTGATCGTCCTTAAAGGTGCAGATGGAGGCGTGTTTCTCCTCCTGTCTGAGGAAACTGAAAAGGGTTTTATCACATGTGAAGCCACCTGTTGGAGGTGAGTTTCTACAGACAGTGATCAGCTGATCTGCAGTCAGTTTGTTGATAAATCTGCAGATCCAGATCCAGCAGGAGCTTCTTCTCAGCAAGTTTTTATCTTTAAAAACCTAAAACAATAAAAGAAAGTTTGAGCTGATGGAGGCTGAGACTGAATCTGTCTCAGGTGGTGTTGATGTGGATCTGACCACAAACCTGTGACTCCCCCACAGCAGCAATACAATCATGTACTGTAGTAAAAGTACCAACAAAACAGTACAAAAGTACTCTGTTACAAGTCAAAGTCACCTCCACTGACTCCCTGCAGACCGGGTTTATACTGGGTTTATATTGGGTTCATACTGGATTTATATTGGGTTAATACTGGGTTTATACTGGCTTTATACTGGGTTTATGCTGGGTTTATACTGGGTTCATACTGGATTTATACTGGGTTTATATTGGGTTTATACTGGCTTTATATTGGGTTAATACTGGGTTTATACTGGCTTTATACTGGGTTTATACTGGGTTTATATTGGGTTAATACTGGGTTTATACTGGCTTTATACTGGGTTTATACTGGGTTTATATTGGGTTAATACTGGCTTTATACTGGGTTTATACTGGGTTTATATTGGGTTAATACTGGCTTTATACTGGGTTTATACTGGGTTTATACTGGGTTTATACTGGGTTTATACTGGCTTTATACTGGGTTTATACTGGGTTAATACTGGGTTTATACTGGGTTTATACTGGGTTTATATTGGGTTAATACTGGGTTTATACTGGCTTTATACTGGGTTTATACTGGGTTTATACTGGGTTTATACTCGGTTTATACTGGGTTCATACTGGATTTATATTGGGAATGTTTGTCTCTGATGTGGTTGTGTTGGTGCATTTTTTATTTTATGTATTAGATTTATTTTACCTGAGTCCAGGTGTTAATCTCTTCATCCAATCACGTGTTCTTAAAGTGTTGACCCTCACTCCATCCTCGCTGTGCCACCACTGACCACCACTGAGTCTTTCAATCATGATGCTATCACCTGTTACCAATCAACCTGTTTACCTGTGGAATGATCCAAACAGGTGTTTTTGGAGCGTTCCACATCTTTCCCAGTCTTTAGTTGCTCCTGTCACAACATGTTTGAAACGTGTTGCTGCATCAGATCCAGAATCAGCAGATATTTAAAAATCAATGAATCTGATCAGTCAGACAGTAAATATATTGACTTTGTGCTGATTTCAGGTGAGTTTCTGTCAGAGAGGATCAGCAGGTGATCACATACTGTTTGATTGATGGTTTAAACAGCGTCTCTCCATGTTTAGAATCACAGGACTCATCGCAGAGTTTTACATTGTGAGTGAATCTGATTTCCTCTCAGCCTGTAAAACGTCGGCGTTCATTGATCTGGCCGGTCGAGATCAGATCTTAACAATAGAAAAGGTCTGTGAGGCGATCTGTCTCTGAGCCGCTGGTTTGTTCACGTCGGGACTCTTCAGCCGCAGGAGGGTCGGGGGTCTGCGAGGCCTGGAGGGGGCAGGGTCTCGTGGGGGGGTGGGGGCTGGGTGGGGGGTACGAGTATGAGGTGATTGATGGCAGGACAGCTGAGCTCTGCTCTCCCTCCACCGACAGCTGCTGAAAATAGACCTGAGACACACAGAGAGGAAACCGTGAAGCGAGATCCACTTCAGTCCAGATCGTCTGTGACGGGAACACAAAGTGGATCCCAGCAGATCCCAGAGAGCTGTGTTTCAGATCACACTGACACAAACAAACATATTCATCTTTCCTTTTGGAACACATGAGGTCAAAATGCTCAAAGATCAATAAATCCAGAAAAGAAAGTTTGAAAAGTTTCCTGATTCTGGGTTGGGGGGTCGGGTCAGATTATTTAAATCAACAAGATTATTAATCTGAATTTAATGTGACTCAGAATCAGTTTTCAGTTTCTGACTGAGGACAGGTTCTGTTGAACTGATTATTGATCACATGATTCTGACACTTTAACTTCCTGGAAAACAGTTCATCGTCAGTGGTGATGTCACACAGTCCCAGTGGGGCCGTCCAATCACAGAGCTTCAAATTAACAGTGATCTGAACTAAACATCACGCTGATGAGAAAACTGACTTTGAATTGACTTTTACATTTAACTGATTCTGCATCAGTTTTGGATGAACTCTGTAACCATGGCAGCAGGCTTTGCTCACAGCAGCTGAGGGTTGTGGGTTTTGTAGTTTTCGGAGCGAGGAGCTGATTTGAGCGTCTGCGTCACATCAGACTGACGGAGAAACCGTCATCAGCACAGACGTGACTTCACAGCACCAGAATGTACGACGGTGTTTTTATTCATGGAAGAAACACCTCAGATCTGCCAGATGGAAAACAAGACTCACAGAAAGATGGTGGGCTGATCTCAGGTCTGAGTCGTGCATCATGACAGGGATCCTGTTGGAGCGCATCTGATCCGGTCTGGCTCAGTCCGGTTCAGTTTCCTGACAGACAGGAGATAGAATGACACAGTTGTGGTCAGTGTCGTGAAAGTTGACTCAGATGAAGATGAACTAGTTCCTATTCATGTCTTCTGTTTAATGAGCTGCAGAGGCTGCAGGCCTCCTTCAGGGTCGTCCAGCGGGGTCGTCCGGCGGGCTCGTCCGGCGGGCTCGTCCGGCGGGGTCGTCCAGCAGGCTCGTCCAGCGGGGTCGTTCAGCGGGGTCGTTCAGCGGGGTCGTCCGGTCTCTTACTGAGTCGTCGCTGGTCGTTCAGCAAACGTTTCATGTGTTAATTTCTTCTGATCGTCGTTCAGTCGCAGGTGTTTCGCTGCACTGGTTCGATGCTTCAGTTCGATGTGTTGTTTCAGATTTGTTGGCTGATGTTCGGACTTATTTCTTCAGATCTGTCGAGCACAGTTTGTACAAAGATGTGAGATTTTTCTCTGTTGGACTCCTTCAGCTGCATCTGAACCGGCAGTCGCGCTGGCAGACGACCCGCCCTGCTCTGTCTCTGATTGGCCGGTACTCGCTGCCTTCGTTAGTTGGGTTGTTCAGTTTGAGCACTGAGATTGGTCAGGTTGGGGTCAGAATATCAGCGTAAGACAATCAGAGGCATCTTTTAGCGCCTTCATGCACAGCACTGGTCCTGATGTTGAAGGATTCAGAGATTGTGTTCTCAAATTATTTTGAAAAAGATCGAGTCTCACATGTGATTAGAAATCATAAACAGCCCTGGTTTGTCTGATTTTAAAATCTGACATCTATTTACACAAATTCTAATAATCTGTCTCATGACGTCTGAAGTTCAGCCACATTAGTGTTGTTTTCGTCCGTTTCTTTGTTTTTTCCAGCGGTTTCTGGTGGATGTTTGTTTCTGTTTGACACGTCGCAGAAGACATTTTGTCTCCGGCAGGTTTGAGCTGTGACGGACACGACCTGTCGTCCACTGTTCAGCGTCAGCTGCTCTCAAGTCTTTCTGGAGCTTTAAGAAGGTTTCGATTTGGATGGTTCGCGTCTCTGGGGGTTAGCGTTCAGAGGAACTGTCCCCGCAGACCTGCAGCGTCCTCAGTAAGGACACCAAACAAAGACTGAGCGGCAGCAAAGACAGAAGCAGCAGCAGTGAATTATCGGCTCAGTATGAGTCACATGTCGTCTCAGAGAAATGTGTGTCAATGAACACAAATGTTCTGCTTCGTAGTTAAACTGCTGTCACACTCGCTCTCTCCATTCACTCTCTATGTCTCTCGCCCAGTCTGTAATGGTTTCCATGTGTTGTAGCAGTCAGCACGCAGGAATGTCCATCTGAAGCCAGCCAGCACACCCCCCCCCCACACACACACACTAATGCACTACACACACTCTATCTGACAGCCGTGTGTGTGTGTATGTGTGTGGGACTTTTTATTAACCCTTTCAGTCCTCAGCCTCAGACAGACGTCTTACTCGTCTTCTTCTGTGTGAAGCTGAACGTTAATTTGAGGTGAACAGTTTCAGTCCGATAACAGAAACATGCAGAATTACAGTTTTCTTTTATTACAATTCTGAAGGTGTCAGACATGAAGTCTGAGCACACAACAGGAACCAATCAGTGATGTGAGACTCATAATCAATCAATAGAACAGATGAGCATTGATAAATAATAATGAAACAACAAAATGAACTCTAACAATCATCATTCATTCTGACTTTGTGGGGTCAAAGGTCAACAACTACAATGTGAATATTTCACTAAAGCATCATAGCCAAGAAATAACAGAGACAACTACTCCGTGAACAGTAATCCACTGATGATGATGCACTGTGATGACTGTTTCCATGGTTACAGCGGAAGACCCCCACTTTTCATTGGGACTATTTCTTTATTAAAAAGTAGTTGTGGGGGTGTGGTTAGATAAGACTAACGTCTCCTGTCATCGTTCTACTGTCGCTGTCTAATAAAGTTATACAATTGTAAAAATGCTCATTAAAAACAAACTGTGAGATCTTTGGATCTCAGCTCCTACTGACCACCGTATGATGAAGAGTGTATTCCTGCTCTCCAGAGGATCAACCCGACTGTTTAATGGCTGTCAGGGTCCTCTTTGGATTGCAGAAGTGGCGGACTCTGCCATTCTGGCAAGAAAATTCAACCCCGGGTGTCACTAAAAATCTGTAGGATTATAATATACAATGCCTGAAAACGTCAGAAAATAGTGAAAAATACCGAATCACAAGTTTAGCATATTAAAATGTTTGGATTCATTCAGTTTACTGTCCTAAAACGTTTAGAAAGCAAGGGGGGGGGGGGGGGGGGGGGCAGCGATCGGCTCGAAAATGCCATAAAGCCTTTTGAGGAACAACTAATTTGTGATTTTGGGTTGTCGTGTTGACGGGTATCAGACCTGGACTTTGTTCAGACTGTGGATGTGAAAGAGTTCAGGTCCAACAACAGGACTGTGTGCCTGTAAAAACCACTAAATTACCAGCAAAACCACAAAACACCATCAGAACCAGAAACCTGAACCCTGACCGTGTGGGGATTGCAGAAGTAACTCATGGAGGGTTTGTTGCTCTCTGGTTTCTGTTTAATGATGTGAGGCTGTTTTTAACTGAGACCAATTAGCTGGTCCCTCTGTCTGAAGCATGTCTGTATAACTGCAGTCTGCAGATCAGCAGGAGGGTTTGCAGATCAGACCCCGACCCCCCTGAGCCCCGACACATGATGAGCTCATGTTTCCAGCAGCAGAAGGCATGTGGCTCTGAGGGTTATTGACCAGGAGGAGGAGAGGATGTCTTCTGTTTGAGACGGATTTTCGAGTAAGAGCAATCAGGAAAAGGAAGCATGAAAACCTGTCATGTGACGCAGCGTTGAATCAACTAAAAACAGCCAATTTTAAAACTTTTAGGAGAGAGACCGTCTGCTGGAACACATGAGCCCTAATGAACAAGGTTACTCTGAAACCCTGAACAACCATCAGCTCTTTGTACACGATCAGTTAGAGCCCGCAGACGTTCATCTGTCGTCTGCGTAAAGAACCGCGTCGTCTGCATACAGACAAACATGTAGCTCTGCACTCGTTCGGCTGGACTGATACTGAATTATCCTGCTGAGATGAAGTAAACTGATGTCAAACAATGTCAGGAAATACTCAGTGACTCTTTCTCTGCCCTTTAATCACGTGCTCAGAGTACTGACAGGATTCTGATCTCTGCTCACCTGAATCTGTCACAGGTGCATCACAGAGCTGCAGGTCGTTTCATTTTTAATACAACGATTTTATGCAAGCTAGCTTTAATGTGACTTTGTCTTCTGTGATTAGTGCATTCCACACGATGGACCTCCACCTGTGGAGGGGGGACTGAGCCTCACTCTGAGCCAGTGTGTGGCAGCAGGTCAGAGGTCAAAGGTCAGGTTCACGGTGGCTCCAACAAGAGATGAAGTGAGGTTTAACATGGCGACAGTCGTCTGCAGGGAAAAACAGTACAAGTATGATGGTATGTAGTTCCTCCAGAGGCTTTCACTTTTATTCATAGTTTCAATATTCACTTTATTACTGAAATATTAATTGTCATCAAAATTGTTGCTCATTTATTTTCTGTCAGCTGACTGATTGGTCTATATTGAAGAGAAACTGACAAGAATAAAAGTTTGTTCCTGACTCTAGAAAAAGTCAGATGACTAAATGTCAGACATTTGTAGCCTCCACTAGCCACAATCACCATGACATCACTATGACATCATGTCATGAGACATTGTCTTATCAAGTTGAGAACTGTACATGTCGAACTTTATGTGCAGTTATCCTTTAATCATCAGTTTTCTTTATGGACTTCTGATATAAACCTGGACAGTCAGGAGACACAGCGATCTGCAGACTGTACTCTGCTGCTTCATCCATGTTCAGTTTGACTCTGAACAACAAAGGTTCAGTCTTGTTCCTGTCAGCCCCCCCACGTCATGTGGTCTGTCCCAGCCGGGGGGAGGAGGGTGATGAATGCTGCCTGTGTGTGTGTGTGTGTGTGTGTGTGTGTGTGTGTGTGTGTGTGTGTCAGCTGTCGTCACAGTTGGTCTGAAGCATTCAGCCAACAGCTGGGGGGTCAACAGATCCTCGACAGGCCGACACACCAGTGGTGGAAAGTAATTCACTACATTTAATCATGTACTTCAGTTTTGAGGTACTTGTACTTTACTTGAATCTGCTACCTTGTACTTCTACTTCACTATACTTCTTCATATTAGACTTTTTTGCACATGTATTTGATACCTTTAGGTACTTTGCGGATTCAGAACTTTTAATATGAGGAAGACTTGGCTGAGCCTCAGGAAGTCAGACTCAGCAGTTTATGAAGTCATGACGATGATCTCCACCAGCTGGTGAAATGGACCGCTCTGCTTTCTGTGGTCCTTTAACACCGTGATGGTACTCTGAGTATGCTGTGATGGGACTTTATTTATTACTGATACTCCGACCACTGGTCTCTGTGATCACTATGAGTCACGCCTGTTTGTTGTCGTGACGATCGGACAAACGCACCTCAGTTTGTAACGGGGGGAGGAGACTTTAAAGAGCGTTTTTATTGGTTATGAGGCTGTTTTAAGTCCACACTTCCTGTCATGTCTGACAGTAGTAAGAGACTCTGAGGGGCTCAAACACATTCTGTCCAGTTCAATGCTGTATGTGTGTGTGTGTGTGTGTGTGTGTGTGTGTGTGTGTGTGTGTGTGTGTGTGTGTGTGTGTGTTTCTCTGCACCATGTATTCCTCATGTTGTGGGGACATAAATCTGTTTACAGTCACATTGTGGGGACTCACCTTCCTTTTGGGGACAAAATGCAGGTCCCCATAATGTAAATCATTACATTTTACGATGAACACTTGGGTTTGGTTACGTTAGGGTTGGGTTAGGTTAGGGTTTGGTTAGGGTTGGGCAAGTAGTGGTTATGGTAAGTTGGTAAGTAAGAATGTAATATCCCCAGAAATGATGCAAAGCAGACTCTGTGTGTGTGTGTGTGTGTGTGTGTGTGTTATTGTGTGTCTCTCGAGGATTTCGACCCTCCAGCTGTTGGCTGGAAATGCACACTCAATGTTTTTATATGTCACAGGTGTGTGTGTGTGTGTGTGTGTGTGTGTGTGTGTGTGTGTGTCTTTAAATAGTCTTTGTGATGTTGAACACTCTCGGGGTTACTCAGGATAAACAACAACACACACATTTATACAGCTGCTGTCCACCTGCTGTGTGTGTGTGTGTGTGTGTGTGTCACAAACAGTTCACACACTCATTCATTCACAGACTTCAGGGAGAAAGAGTCTCATTGGATAAAAACACAGCTCACAACAACACTTGTTGCTCATTGTTTCAACTTGCTTCCAAAAACCAGGACTTTAGTAAAAATAAATGTTATCGATTATTATTATTATTATTTAAGAACAATGAGTTCTTTTAAAGAGACAGAGAGGCTATCTGCGGCTAACAGATGCTAACAGCTAACTGCAGACATTCAGACTACGGCTCGGGCTCAGACGGCGACCGCAGGACGTCAACCTGACGCAGACGTGTGACGTCATGTTCAGGGTTAGCGTCAGCGAGCGTTTTCATGAAGCTTCTTTTGACTGATGAACTGATTGGTTGATACCTGCTGATGTGTTTGTTTTCGGTACAGGTGTGTCTGCTCACCTGTCTGAGCAGGAGGCAGCAGGCCTCACAGTCACCCGTGAAGCCAGAGCGCAGCTCTTCCCTGTTTGTGGCTGTAATACACGAGTTCACGCTGTTCTTAATTCTTTCCCTCCATCGTCATCACTTCTTTTTCCTCTTTCCACTCTCCCTCCATCACTTCCTCTCTCCCCCCGCAAAGTCTTTCTTTCTAAATGTCACATTACACAGTTTCTCCACCCCCCTCCGGCCTCCTCACACAGTCCTCCTATCAGGACTCCATTGTTTCTCTGCAGCAGGGCGACTTTATGTTGTTTGTTTGGTAACCATTGGCGACGGCGAGCGTTGCCGCTCGCTGCCGTGACTGTCGGACGTCAGCGAACAGGACGGGCTGTGTTCCACACAGCAGCTCAGGAGGTGTTTGGCAGAACACCAGAGTTCATTCCTGCTTTACACTCCTCTGCTGCACAGTACGGCGTCTCTGCTGGGACAAAAAGCCGTGAGGCATCAGCAGCTTTTCATCTGAACAAAGTCAGCTGACCTCCTCACTGAAGGACGCTTCGCTTTTATTGGTGCGTTTCAGTCAATGCGGCTGATTACTGTGACTCTTTCAACCACTGATGTGTTTTATCCATCATGAAGTGAACATATGACCTCAGCATGATGTGATCAGTTTGGTGTCTCTCCAGGTGCACCTGGCCTCAGGTGTTCAGGGCCTCGCTCAGGGGCACATCAGACACACAGGAAGTGATAAATGTAGCTCCCTGACTTTCACAGCAGATCATCACACATTTCTCCTCATTGATTACCACCATGATCACTTTTTATATGGTGCCAGATAAATACATTGATTGACCGTACATGTCCAAAAGTATGTGGACAGCTGAGCACAGATGGCGCTGTGTTCACTCATCTGCAGCTAGAACAGCCTCCAGTCCTGGTTTCAGTCTGGCAGCAGATGTGGGAGCTTTGATCTATCAGGTCCAGTTCTCATGATGGTGATCAGGTCTGACTCTCCGTCTGTCCTGAAGGTGTTGCATGTGGAGAGTATGAGGCCAGGAGGGCCTTATCCCTCAGCCTTTTACTCTAGTTATGGTAGTAACACCTTGTGTAGAGATACTCTGTAACAAGTCCAGCATCAAATTATATGTACAGTACCCAAAGTAAAAGTACGCATTCATATTACCGGATCATAGTTATTGATGTATTCATGTGTTCATCACTTTAATGTTGCAGCTGGTAAATCTGGATGAAAAACATCATGTGTGAAGTTTCAGTAAATCTGAGCTGAAAACACAAGAACACCGTGCAGCAGCTCCTGTTTCCTGGGGAAAGATTACAGCGACGCTCCCAACATGACATTTCCTCTGTGAACACCGGACCTGACTAATCTCTGGACACTGAGCTTCCTGAGTGTGTGTGTGTGTGTGCGTGTGTGTGTGTGTGCGTGTGTGTGTGTGTGCGTGTGTGTGTGTGTGTGTGTTTTCCATTGTCTTGTGGACACAATCATGATATCATATTTTCCTTCTCTGAGCTCAAATGTCTGTTCCTCAACACACACACACACACACACACACACACACACACACACACACTGTAAACACACTTCACATTGCTGCAGTTTAGCCACGTTAGCAGTTCATCGTCAGTTTAAATGACAACGCTAAAAGGAGTTCAAACATCAGCGGACTCCTCCCTTCAGACACACAGTGTGTCCCTGAAATGTCCTGGAACATTTCCTGCATGGCGTCCTGTGTGAACGGCAGCAGGATCAATATTCAGGCAAACTCTGAAAGGAGTTTGTCAGTGAAGTGAAAGCAGTTGAAGAGTGAGCTGAGGTTCAGGCGCTCAGGTGTCTGAACTGTTACAGCAAAACAGTGTTTTTATCGTGCGACCGACAGCCCGCCAGAAACTCGGATGATTTATGAACAACTTTTTTTTTGTCTCTGACGCTGTTACCTGATTGGACAATCCATCAGAAACTTTACCTGTGTTCATGTAACGCGTCTCACTGGGGAACATGAGGTTCTCATTGGTCTGTTTAGAGATGACACGATGACCTCTGTCCATCATTTGTTGCATCGCTTTAAATAAACGTGTAGGTGTGTGTGTGTGTATGTATGTGTGTGTGCGTGTGTGTGTGTGTTTTTTATGAGTGTTTATTTAAAGCAGAAAGACTCATCAGAATAAAAACAAACTAGTTTTCAGTTTAGGAACAAATCACAGTCCTCCCTCACATTCCTGCCTGCCTGTGTGTGTGTGTGTGTGTGTGTGTGTGTGTGTGTGTGTGTCCATGTGGTTCCTATTTAAACTGACCTCATTCCTCAGACCAGGCCTTCAATGACATCATTCTGCAGCAGATCTCTCTGCTGTCGATGGATGAAACTTTCACATTAAAACGAGTCTCCTGACAGCTCAAAGATAAACAACGTGAAGCCATGAACTTTTATTTTGGCGAGCAGGTCGAAAGTTCGTGAACAGAACAGGAAACTGGGTCACATGAGCTGATTACAGAATGTTAGAAAACAAATGTTTTGACCAGCAGTTGAGACATAATTAAACCACAAACATTTACTGGCTTCCAATTGGCTGACAGTTTACGGCTCTAACCCTTCGGTCAAAAATGTTCTCAGTGCTTGGAGCACATCAAATTGCTGGTAATCAATCGAGCCATGATTCACACCATGATACTGGTGAACTGAGCGCTGAAACTAGCAGCTAATAAAAACAGACTGAACTGTCTCAACAACCATTGGACGGATTGTCATGACATTTGGTTCAGACATGAAAGGTTCCCAGAAATATTAATCCCAATGACTTTGGTGGTCGTCTGACTTATCGGCTGGCACCATCGTCTGGTCCAAATACCTGCAAAGGTGTGAAAGAATTTCAGCTCCGGTATCTCCCACTGAGAAGAACTACAGACATGGTGCCAAATAATAACACTAAGATAAATTCATTAAATTAATTAGCTGTGCAGTTTGCA
The DNA here is from genome assembly GCF_017976325.1 of Chelmon rostratus. Taxonomy (NCBI): domain Eukaryota; kingdom Metazoa; phylum Chordata; class Actinopteri; order Chaetodontiformes; family Chaetodontidae; genus Chelmon; species Chelmon rostratus. The sequence continues at coordinate 20,857,558 of NC_055679.1, read as the reverse complement.
TCTGGTTTCACTTCTTCAATGCGATGAAAATTTTATTAAAACATGCAGCTAATTTAGCTAACGTGATGCGACTACAAGGCTAACCGTGGGGGCAGCCATCTTGGAATAGTGCATCAGCACTCCCCAGTTTAATTAATGGGAGAAAATCCGGTTCTTGCTGTCCTTCCAGCAATCAACACGTCCTTATTTAAACTATTTCCCCGTCTGTCCCTCAGACTCTAAAGCCATTGTGGATGGGAACCTGAAGCTGATCCTGGGTCTGATCTGGACCCTGATCCTACATTACTCCATCTCCATGCCCATGTGGGAGGACGAGGATGACGAAGACGCCAAGAAACTGACCCCCAAACAGCGTCTGCTGGGCTGGATCCAGAACAAGGTGCCCCAGCTTCCCATCACCAACTTTCACCGAGACTGGAGGGACGGCAAGGCACTGGGAGCACTGGTGGACAACTGTGCCCCTGGTAGGTCCACAGTTAGAACTTTGATACCCCAGATTTTAATTATTGATCAATGAAATGAGTAATCAACTGAATTAGAAACTAGCAATGGTTTGACGGATTCTTCAGAGCTTCTGAAATGTCTTTGTGTGGCAGTGATACATGAAACTGAAAGACAATGAAGTGGAAGATGCAGAAGACAGTTGAGTTTTCAGTCTGTTAGCACTGAATGAAGTTCAGTTTATGTGTGGGTGTCAATCAGAGTTGAAATGGAAGCAGTTGAAGAGTCAGTTGACATTTAAGCACTGGAAGGAGTTAAAGTGTCAGTTGAAGTGAAAGTGTTGAAGTAGTTGAAGAGTTACTTGAAGTTCAAGCGCTTTCAGAAATGTGAGTGTATGTCCGGAGTTTAAATTTGAGTTAACATTCAAGAGCGTCGGTGGCAGTGAACGTGCTGAAAGGAGCTGAAGAGTCACTTGATGCCAAGCACTGAAATAAGTTCATGTGTTAGCTGAAATGACGCAGAATTAACTGAAGAGTTAAAGTCGAGCAGTAAAAGGAACTGATGTGAAAGTGCTGAAAGGAGTTGAAGTGTCAGTGCTGCAGGAAGTGTCAGCTCACAGCCTCATCCAACCCTCACTGGTCCTCATGAAGACACAGCTGTGCTCAGTGTGTCGGCTGAGTTAAATCCTCTTAGCAGCTTTATGACAGACTGCGTGTGTCAGTGTTTGTGTTTCATGTGTTAACAGGAAACGCTTCACTGCTTCACTGCTTCACTGCTTCCTGGGCAGGTAAAACTGAAACCTGCAGTTTATGAATGGTAGTTCGGACTGTCAGCTGGTGATCAGACTGTTTCCTGCTCTGAGGTGATGAGGCGCGTTCCTAATCAGCTCTTATGATCAGCTTTATTATCGCGGCTGCGTGTTTGATCGGTGTTCGGTCATTTGTGACGACAGAGCTGTCAGATGTTTTCTAGTTTCATTCATGATTCTGTTTCATTCAGGCAGAATTATTGTGCTTGTGTTTGTGTTCAGATGGCTTTATGATGCATTTAAGAAGTGCTGCCTTTTGAAATTGAAGGTTTTGAAGTTGTGAAAAAATATATAAGATATAGAAGAAGTGTATTATGTTGTCTGCAGCAGTAATTATGAGAAAACATTTGAACATATTGATCCATGGTTTCATCCTGACGGTGTTTACATTTATAGCTGAGTCTTTTTTAGCTGTTTGGTACCTAAACTCTTCTCACTGAATCATTTCTGCCCATAACGAAGGCCTGAAAGTCTCGTCTCATGCTGCAGACGTGCAGCTCACATATCACAGGTTTGTGGTTCAGCTTTTCTCTGTGCTGCCTTCAGGTCTGTGTCCAGACTGGGAAACATGGGATCCCAGTCAGCCGGTGGAGAACGCCAGAGAGGCCATGCAGCAGGCTGACGACTGGCTCGGAGTGCCACAGGTGACATTTACCTGTTCCTTAACGTTTGTCCTTTACCTTCACTGCAGTACAAAAACATGGTGGATTTATTATTTATTTAACTGCTGCTACAAGAATTCGACCACTAAAACAAAACATGAGGGAATATTACAGTTTTTTACATCGAGAGTTGACTGAAAATTTTCCAAAATAAGAAAAATAACTCTTTCTCGTGTTAAAAAAAACTTGCCTAACTGGTTATTCAGGATCATTTTGTGAACAGAATTGCAGAAATACTGAAGTCGTCTCCCAACCCCCAAAAATCTTGACAACAAAACTGAAGATTTATTTATTCAGTTACCTGTTCAACGACACTGTTTCCCAGCATGAAGGCCTTTATTTCAGATGCATTTTTCTCTACTATGAAGGATTTAGTTTGCTCCTCCTTCAGTTCATTCTCACCCTTTACTTTCTCTTCATCCGGTTAATCGTAACCCGTGACGCCTTCAACAGTTCAACACCAGTTAATCATTTTAAACCACAGTAATATTTGAATGTGTCTGTAAAACATCCACTGAAAGTGAGTTTGTAATTGCAGAATTTGAAGTGAACAGCTTTTATGATCATGATATGATGTAAGTTTCGGTGTGTAATCAGTCTTTCCACGACAGTAACAGAGTCGTAGCTGTGCTGCGATCCAACGGGCAGCATCAGGAACTTTCTTTTCACATGTGCTAAATGCCGATCTGGTCTATTTCCAGACTGCAGAGTGATCCTGCAGCCAGCAGTTTAAATTAGCAACAGAGTGGAGGAGACAAACACCAAGTGCAGAATCAGACGAGGAACAATCGCGGCCTCGTTAGTGAAAGAAATAAAGTCATAGTTTCCATGTTTTCAGATCTGAGAGTCACTGATGATGTTCTCAAAGCTACGAGTGAAGCAGATGTTTCAATGGTGAATGAGAGCAGCGGAGACCCGAGTCACCAAACTTTGACTTGTTTCTGAGAAGTTTGCTCTGCTGTGTTCTTCTACATGACACATGTGATTAAACTAACCAATCAGAAGCCAGGTAGACAGAGTGAATGTGAGGAAACCACACAAAGGGTTCATTCAGCAGATTATTTGGACTCTGTTTCATTAACGAGTGTTTTTGGCTTTTAATCAGTTTAGTGTTTTTATAAAATTATACTTTCAGTTAACTGTTGATTCATGCTCTCTGTAAACCATGTGGCAGCAGAGTGAAGAATAAATGTTAAATCATTAATGTATTATTATTTAGTTGGCCTAAAAGCAGTCCATTTAAAACATCCTGACTCCAAAAACACTGTTTTAATTGAATCAATCAAATTTCAGTCCAAAGGCTGTGCTGCTAATCTTTAGCTCACCGCTACCCACAGTAATGTCCAACAGCTTGTAGCTTTTTATGTGCAGCTGGATTTTAAAGCAGCTATGTATGACACTTTTTTTGGTTTCACAGATATGAATCTGAGGAAACAACAAAAATGACACACAGGGTTCCTCAAGGCTCTGTTCTCGGTCCCCTTCTGTTCTAATGAAAATGATCATGAAAGCCCCACTGATCCCAGAATTCCTGCAGTTTAACAAAGAAAACGCTGAAATGATTGAAGAACAATGAAAAGTCAGAGCTCACCTTCATCACTGATGTCAACTTTTGGTTGTTTTGTTTCTATTGAATATAATTTTATTTCAGTTCAATTTAGTGAGGCACATTTTTATTCATAGAACCTTAATTACACTGATTTGACCCCCCTCTGGGCTGCTGTTTGATCAACGCATGTGGGCAGAAAGAAATCTGTGGTTGCATGGATGACTGCAGTGGTCAGGAAGGAAAGTTGAGGTGTGGTGGTTGCTTCTGGATCTGGAAATCATATTATTTCCTCTTATGTTTAGTGAGTTTTAACATTACTTTGAGTTTGTTTTAGTCATCTCAATGCCTTCGTGAGTCTAATGTGACACACATTGAAAGGTGCTGCATGAATAAATCTACGTCTGAACTATTTGAACGTTGTGTTATTGATGCTTTTACTTAGCAGAGGATTTAAAAATGTCTTCCTGCTCTGCGATTGAACAACAGAATTCATCACAGGAGCAGCTGTTTAACATGTGACAGACCTCTCATGTGTTCACCAGCTGCTCGACACTCATTCCTCCATTATTTAGCCTCATTAGTCCCAGAAAACGATTTTCTCTCTTTAGTCCGTCTCCAGTTTTTCTTCCATGAATGATTTTGGACTCAATACAATCAGAACTGATATGAACGGAACAGTTTCATGTTGCTTCATGTATGCCTCCATTTACTGAGTTTCTGATATGTTTCTGGCAGAAAGGGACTTACTGAACCAGTTCTTTGTGACGAGGATTATCTGAATGTGCTCATCACGTGTTCATCCCCTCGGTTTCTTCAGGTGATCGCTCCAGAGGAGATTGTCGATCCTAATGTGGACGAGCACTCTGTGATGACCTACCTGTCTCAGTTCCCCAAATCTAAACTGAAGCCCGGCGCCCCCCTGAGGGCAAAGACGCTGCACCCAAAGAGAGCCAAAGCCTACGGACCAGGTGAGGAAAAAACCAACGTCCATCCAAAACCTGATCGACCTTTTCACGTTTTTAAAAGCAACCAACAGTGTGACGGTACCGGCAGGAACAGCCTGAACCATCAAACCGTCCAGAATATTACATATTTATTGAATATTTTAGTGAATACCCCTCAACTATCGAAGCATAGTGAATACGTTCTAAGTTACAGTTGGCTTCATTTTTCCTGCACATCATTCACTGTTTCTGTGACAGAAATGTTTTGCTGAGATCTAAAAGACTCCAGATCATTTTCAGTCATTGATTCTGTTGCTATTCTCTCTGCGTCCTCAGGTATTGAGCCTCGAGGGAACGTGGTTCTGAAACCAGCAGAGTTTCTGGTGGAAACGGTGGAGGCTGGACTTGGTGAAGTTCTAGTTTATGTGGAAGATCCAGAGGGACACACGGAGGAGGTGGGAACACACACTCTTATTTTCTATTCAATCAAACACAACAAAGCTGAAAAAAGTGACGTTTATTGTCTGTGTCCATCAGGCCAGAGTGATCCCCAACAACGACAAGAACAGAAGCTACTCTGTGGTCTACCTGCCCAAAGTGGAGGGGCTTCACAAAGTAAGAAAAATCACGATGGAAGAAAACTGCGCCAATCAGAAAGCTCGCATGTCTGCTTGTTAGCATACAGAGCTATCAGCTACGTTTAGCTGGCTCAGGTGGCATCACGAGACTTCAGCATGGAAATCTGGTCATGTGACACCTCTTTAGATTTAATTTGACCAACAGGAATGCAAAGACAATCCCGGTTTAGCACATGGTTTAGTTCCTGGTTTAGTTCCTAGTTTAGTTCCTGGTTTAGTAACTGGTTTAGTTCCTGGTTTAGTAACTGGTTTAGTTCCTGGTTTAGTTCCTGGTTTAGTTCCTAGTTTAGTTCCTGGTTTAGTACCTGGTGTAGTTCCCGGTTAAATGTTTGTGATTACTGATTAGGTTATTAGTGATGGGAGTGACCCCTCAGACAGGCCTGTGTGTTACTGCTTCTCCCAGGTGAAGGTGCTGTTTGCCGGCCAGGACATCGACAGAAGTCCCTTCATGGTGAACATTTCGAAGGCCATGGGCGACCCGACCAGAGTTCAGGCCCGCGGACCAGGACTGCAGCAGATGGGAAACATGGCCAACAAACCGACATACTTTGACATTTACACTGCAGGTAATCACCCTGAATACTGAACTATATGATAAGTCGCAACAGTACATTTGTAATTTGTGTATAACTCAGATTTAGGTAAAAGAGGCTTTAATGCTGCAAAGATAAATTTGCAGCAGTCACACTGCAGCCTGTAGGCAGCACAGGCAGTCTTTATATGTACAAGCCTTCCTTTGTTTTTACAGAATCTGTTTTATCTCAGTGATATTTTCCAGGAAATCTAAATTTAAGATTTTACTTCCAGACTCTCACCAGAGTTCCACTTCAGTTATAAGATATATATTCTCAAAGCAAAGCAGAGTCTGAGTCTGTCACCTTCTTCTTTCAGTGTTTGACAGTCTTCTTGTCCTCTGTCTGTCCACCAGGGGCGGGGGCTGGAGACGTAGGCGTCATCATTGTTGATTCAAATGGTCGGAGGGATACAGTGGAGATTGTCTTGGAGAACAAAGGTGACAGTATTTTCCGGTGCACCTATGTTCCCGTCCTGGAGGGACCTCACACGGTCTATGTGACCTTTGCTGGGCAGCAGATTCCCAGAAGCCCTTTTACTGTCCACATCTCAGAGGGTAGGTTTTACACACTCGTATCTGCCTCACTCGATGTTGTCAGTTCTAGACGGCATCTGTGGTTCCTGAAATGTTTGAAATTTAAATGGAAACCATATTTCTGTTAAAGATGAATTTCTGTGTAACATTAACAAGAACCTGAAGCCTGCAGATATTTTGACTTCATCTGGTCCATCATCTAATATGAAACGCATAATGAACCTTTTGACCCCCCCTCTTGTAACGACCATCTGCTACTTCTAATCCGAGTGAGTGTCACATTGACATCTGATGTCCAGACTGACTGATTAAAGAACAGAAAGTTTCTGATTTCCAGAACAGTATAAAATCTGCAGTTCAGTCTGGGTCCAGGTCTGATGGGACAGTCAGTGCTTGCTCCTCAGTACTGGGTTTTATTGGCTGAAGCTGTGCGCTCTCATGGTTTTGGGCTGTGGTGTGGTGCTCCATTGGACTGCTGGCAGAGATGTGGACTGTGACTTCAATGGGAGTTGAATGGTTTGACAGACAGGATATAATGGATGGATGTTTAATAGGACTTGTGTCTGACTTGCCTGTCTTGACTCGGACATGATTTAAGACTCGACTTGAGACTTGTTTGTCTTGACTGTGCCGATCAAGTCTGAATTACCATTCTTGACTTGGAACTTCCTAGATCTGGGACTTGCCTGTTGCTGTTTTGACTTGACTGAGAACTTGGGACTTGTCCATCTATGACTTGGGAAGTCTGGGCTAACATGTGTAGCCTGGTACCATCACAGAATAGATTTTTTTCTTTGAATAGGGATCTTGTTTAACTGGACGTATGTTTGACTTGAGACTCTTTCTGAAATGGAACTTGCCTGTTTTCACTTGGACTTGAGTTAGGACTTGACTCGGGACTTGTCTGTTTCTGACTTGGAACTTGATTTGAGGATTTCCAAGATTAACTTTGGACTTTTGTCATTGTTCATGTCTTGCCTGTCTCAAGTTGGGGCATGGCCCTGGACTTGCCTGTTTTGACTTGATCAGGCTTGACTTGTCTTGTGACTTGAGACTTGCTGTCTAGATTGGAGACTTGCCTGCCTCAGTTTGGAACTTGACCCAAGATTTGACTGACTTGACTGCCTTTATTTGGGACTGGACATTTCATTTGAGGAACCCGACTTTGTCACACCTCTGCCTGCTGGTCTGGCAGCCTAGCAACCTGCTGGTCCAGGTATTTGCTGGTCTGGAGGTCTCTGCCTGTGTGCAAATGTGTCATCACTGTTGTTCCCTCCCTCAGTTTCACAGACCGTCCCGCCTCCCGGTTCTCCGGTGCAGATTGGACCTCAGTCCATACGCACCCCACCCTCAGACAAGACAAAGAGAGGCCCCCCTCCAACACCACCCAAACCCAGGCGACCAAGTTAGTATAGGCTGGGGGTGGGGGTGTGACTGGAGCCTGCCTGCGCTAGCCTGGTTTCCTTCCACCTCAACTCAAAACCATCCCTGCCTCTGACCTCTGGAGGGGTTTTCCAGCTTTCCAGCATTTGCAGCACCCGCTTCGTTCTGAGCAGCTTTAGCTTCTTCTACGACCCAGAAACCGAGTGAATGTGGATGTGTCGAGCCTCAGGATTAATGATCACCTCAGGCCAACTGTACTTTTCATCCCGTCAGTTCTTTTCTTTCATCTACAGCTGAAAAAATTACAGACATCCCAGTTAGTTCTGTCCCAGGACAGTCCTGGTTTTGTCCTGAGTTTTTAGGGTCCAAGATTCTCATTGGTTGTGTGAATTAGGGTCTGACATACGTGACTTCTATAAGTTTTCAACTCAATGAAGGAATCTCTGAATGTGTTCTATGAACACTGGCCTCATATATTTTTATTCTTGTAAAAACTGATAACATCTGATTAACAGAACGAGTTAAATGCTGCGATCTGAGCTCACGTCTGATCCTGGTGAGTTCCTTCAGGACCTTCCTAAATAACATATAAGGCTGAGGATTGTACCTCAGTGTGTTTGTGGTACTGACTGTACAGACAAAAAAAACTATTGAAATTAATCCGATACTTCCTGAACTAGGATTTATTTGATTGTCTTAGCCTGACTTTGAGAAACATGAACACGTTTTATTACAAAAATCTCTGATTGAACAAAAGAAGCCGAACTCGCCAAACGATGTTTGAAGGAAAACTGGCCTGTGTGTGTGTGACTGTGTGTGTGTGTGTGTGTGTGTGTGTGTGTGTGTGTGTGTGTGTGTGTGTGTGTGACTGTGTGTGTGTATGTGTGAGCGAGTGTGTGTGTGACTGTGTGTGTGTGTATGTGTGTGTGACTGTGTGTGTGTATGTGTGTGTGTGTGTGTGTGACTGTGTGTGTGTATGTGTGTGTGTGTGTGACTGTGTGTGTGTGTGTGTGTGAGTGTGTGTGTGACTGTGTGTGTGTGTGTGTGTGTGTGAGTGTGTGTGTGTGAGAGAGTTTGTGTGTGTCTGTCTGTGTATGTGTAAGCGAGTGTGTGTGTGTGACTGTGTGTGTGTGAGAGTTTGTGTGTGTGCGAGTGTGTGTATGTGTGAGCGAGTGTGTGTGTGTGTGTGTTGGCTCACTGCTTGGTTTGGACGCTCGTCTCTAGAAACACTCAAACCAGCCTTGAAAATGATGAAAATGAAAATGAACAGCACACACACACACACACACACACACACACACACACTCAGTCTATAAGTCGACCCTCTCATGGAGTGAATGTGAGCATTGACATCATGTTTTTAAACACATGGACCTTCATCACTATCATCCTCATCACAGTTGTCACCTGCCTCACTTCCTTTTCCTCGTAGCCAACATTAATAACGTTTCTTCCTTCTCACTCTTTTGATTTCAGCTTTGTGTGTTGAGCTTGTGAACGATTCTTCAGTCTGTTTGTGAACATTTTGTCGTAAACTGTTTGTTTGGTTCTTCTTCACTTGTTGAAGCCGTGAAGCTGCAGCTCGTCTCACTGATCCTGGTTCTGCTTCTTCCTTTCAGCCTCAAACTGCTTCTCTCAGCACCAATCAGCTGACTAACAGAGATAAACCTGCAGCCGAGAGTGTGTGTGTGTGTGTGTGTGATAGCTTTAGTTTTACATGATGATGTTGAATCCTCACTTTTACCTTGAGGGTTAGTTTAGGATTATACTAATGGACACATCGTCACATTGTTAGCGTGTATATTAGCAGCATATTTTCTCTTTATTGATCATTATGGGGCATTTTTTAATGTCTTATTCTACACTTAACTTAACTAAGAGTTTTCCCTCAATAACCTCCTAATCACTACTAATTGATAGTGAATAAGGAAGTTGTTGTACATGATCTTAATGACCCTCAACCTTCTAACCTCAGACTAAAGAATTAATAAGTGCTTTGTAAAGCTAATAAAGAGCTAATATGCTATCAGCTGTTCACTTATTTCTGTCTCTAGAAGTCAATAAAACTCACTCTGTTAGCTCTGTTTGTGTGCATTAATTAATTTGAATACACACATTCAGAACATGTGACACAAATTATTGATTAGAGAGCATCAATTCATTGAAGATGACAACTCAGCGTTTTGTGCTTAATTACTGAACAATTAAAGAACACAGATCAGATGAATTGTTCGTTAGAGAAGACAAATGAATAATGAATTAGAGATCTTAGATTAGGACAGAATTTAAGTTTTAATTCTTTAAATTCAGCCTCTGATTGGGCAGAAAGTCCATGTTTGAGCTGAAAACAGAGTCAGACTCATTGTGGACCGGACAGACGAGTCAGCGCAGGAGGAAGTAGAAAAACTGGAGTGTGTGTCGGTGTGAATGTTTCTGCCAGTTCCATTATCATCTCCCAGTCTAACCAGCATCCTCTGATTGGTCCTCACAGCCTGTAACCCGAACGCCTGCAGGGCGTCGGGCAGAGGCCTGCAGCCGAAAGGCCTGCGGGTGAAAGAAGTGGCCGATTTCAAAGTTTACAGTAAAGGAGCCGGCAGCGGAGAGCTCAAAGTTACCGTGAGGGGACCAAGTAAGACGCCGTGACTCCAGAATACATTTCACACCTCAGCTTTTACTTCACTGACTGTGGCTGATGTTTTTATTCTGAATCCAGAGGGCCTGGAGGAGCCAGTGAAGGTTCTTGAGATGGAAAACGGGATTTACGAGTGTAATTATTACCCCATCGTGACAGGGAAATACCAGGTAACCATCACCTGGGGAGGACACAGCATCCCACGCAGGTGAGACATTCAGCTGGTCTCATTTTTCTCCTTTTTAAGATACACCGTGTATGTAAATATATCTGATAACTCATATTCATCATACTATTCGTTCAAGTTAGAGCTGCATTCAGAATGTGTGTGTTTGTCATATGAAGCATCATGTTCATTAACTGAATATTTGTGTTATTGGGCCACTCGCTGCCATTTAACTACAGAGCTCTGAGGGACTCCAGAGGCTCCGATCTGTGTCCGTGTGTATCGATGTAAAAATACGAGGCTCGCTTTAAAAAGCTAAACAAATAAAACATGATTACATCTAATGATTTCTGCAGCTGCTGTTAATGGTTATTGTCATTATCATCTGCAGATTACTTCGTTATGAATAGTTTTTTTCTATCCAGGTGTGACGTCATCAAACATCATCATCAGCTCTGATCGTACGATATTTGTAGAAACTTGTCAGTCCAGAGCAAAATTTCAGGCTAAACACTTGATTTATTTCTCATTAAATCATTAAAATCTGAAACTTTCTTATATTTAGGACAAAATATCATCTGTTGGGCCTTTCAGTCAAAAATACATATATTTATATTTAAGTACTTCTAATGTGGCATCATTGTGTGTGTGTGTGTGTGTGTGTGTGTTTTCAGTCCATTCGAGGTTCAGGTGAGTGAGGAGGCGGGGCCTCAGAAGGTGAGGGCCTGGGGTCCAGGTCTCGAGACCGGTATGGTGGGAAAGAGTGCGGACTTTGTCGTGGAGGCCATCGGCACGGAGGTGGGAACACTCGGTACGTCACAACAAGTCACCTGCTGCTCTGAATGATTGACAGGTGGCCGGGGGCGGGGCTTGAAGATGGCACCTGGTTGTCTGAGACTCTTTGCCCAGAGAAATAAAATGTCTCAGCAACCGTGAGGGTTAAAAACAGCGTTATGTTACAGAGTGTGTGGTGACGTGTGGATCGTCTGCAGGTTTCTCCATTGAGGGTCCCTCTCAGGCCAAGATCGAGTGTGACGATAAAGGCGACGGGTCATGTGACGTTCGGTACTGGCCGACTGAACCGGGCGACTACGCTGTGCACGTCATCTGTGACGACGAGGATATCAAGGACAGTCCCTTCATGGCTCACATCCTGCCTGCTGCCAATGACGTCTTCCCAGAAAACGTGAGACCAGGACCTGGTTTTACAGCCATTTCAGATGTTTTATTGTTGAACATGGTGTGTTGAAGGTTCTCTCCCCCTCAGGTGAAATGCTACGGTCCAGGTCTGGAGCCGCTGGGCTGCATCGTCAACAAACCTGCTGACTTCACCATTGATACCCACGGAGCCGGCCGAGGAGAGCTGAAGCTCTACGCTCAGGTGACAAATAATGACCACAGGAAATGTTCTTCTATCTGATGTTTGTGGATTAATATTCCTGCTGCATTTTACTGCTGTAGACGTTTCAGCTTGAGCTCTTGTGACGATGCATTTTCAGCTGATCCATGAGGCTTTTTAAACAGTTTATTTCACTATAGAGGGACGAGAATTTTCTCAAGACACGAAGGAAAACTTCATCCTTCAGTTTATCACAGACATTCAACACATCTGGAGATACGAGCTTTTCACTGGACAGGGAAGAATCTGAAGAGTAACTAGTAACTAAAACTATCAGACAAAAGTAGTGGAGTAAAAAGAACAGTACTCTGACATAAAGTGGAGGACTTTACTGTGTTTAGTTACGTTGCAGCACTAACGGCGATGCTTCGGTTGGAGATACGTGAAATCTGTGTTTGTGATTCCAGGATGCAGAAGGTTTCCCCATCGACATACAGATCACAGATAACGGAGACAGCACCTACTTCTGTGTCTACATTCCCACTAAACCCATCAAACACACCATCATCATCACCTGGGGAGACGTCAACGTTCCCAACAGCCCCTTCAGGGTAAAACACCACACCACAACAGAGACCCGTCACAGAGCCTGACCTCTGAATCCTGCAGGGTGGCTCTACGTTCAGAACAAAAACATTCAGGCTACAAAATAAAGTGTATTCACGTGTCAACATGGACACCAACATTATTCCTTTGTCACCTTGTTCAGTTTATCAGTTATGAAAACCCTGAAAACTAAACCAACATGACAACAACGGCGGCGAGTCCAGTGATGCTAACCTTCATCACATCATTCTTCATCATTCTTGCATTGTTGAACAGTTCACAAACTGCTGCACACAGTGAGGGCCAATACTTGAGATAAAAGATAGTTCAAAGTAAAAGTATAAGTACTCCATGTTTTGACCAGGTGACCATAGGCGAAGGCAGCCATCCAGAGAACGTGAGGGTTTACGGTCCAGGTGTGGAGAAGGCGGGGCTGAAGGCTAACGAGCCCACGTACTTCACTGTGGACTGCAGCGAGGCCGGACAGGGTGGGTCACGTCTTCTATCCTGTTCTGTTTGATGTTACATTAGTTTTGTTGTTTTTTCTTCTTTCTTGATTTTGTGGATGCTGCTGAAGGATGACATGAAGGTTTACTATCACCTGCAGGTGATGTCAGCATCGGGATCAAATGTGCTCCAGGTGTGGTCGGTCCGGCAGAGGCCGACATCGACTTTGACATCATCAAGAATGACAATGACACGTTCACGGTGAAGTACACGCCTCCAGGTGCCGGTCAGTACACCATCATGGTGCTGTTCGCAGATCAGGTGAGAGCGCAGACAGGTAAACTGGATCTGTTCCCAGTTAAAACCAGGCGTTAAAGAAACCTCTCACCTTTAATGTTGAACAGGAAATTCCCATCAGCCCCTTCAGAATAAAGGTGGATCCTTCCCATGATGCAGCTAAAGTGCGAGCAGAAGGACCTGGACTCAACAGAACAGGTGATGAGGACGTGACAAACAGGTGGAGGTACTGGTTGAATGAGTTACTGTGAGTCCTTCAGGTGAAGTCACACCTGAAGGACTCACTCTTGAGATGTTCCTGTTTTACATTGAAGTTTTAAAGTTAACAGATGAGTTTCCTGTGAAAATCCTCGCCACTTCCCGTCTGAACACTGACGCTCACCTTCAGATTGGTCGGATTTGTGTGAATGTGTGTTTTATTTCTATTGAACTCTCTGCAGGTGTCGAAGTGGGAAAACCGACTCACTTCACCATTTACACAAAGGGAGCCGGTAAGGCCCAACCCGAGGTTCAGTTCAGCGCAGCAGCTAAAGGTGAAGCAGTCAGAGACTTCGAGATCATCGACAACCATGACTACTCGTACACCGTCCGCTACACGGCGGTGCAGCAGGTCAGAGGTCGACGCTTTGGTTTATTGGACTCATCATGTGGGAGCTGACTGATGAACTGATGGTAGCTGTACTTTGTGTCTTCACCAGGGGAACATGTCCATCACTGTGTGCCACGGAGGAGACCCCATCCCTAAAAGTCCATTTAACATCACTGTAGCCCCCCCGCTGGACCTCAACAAGGTCAAAGTTCAGGGTTTGAACAACAGTGAGTCTTATCTGAGTTTTATTTTAAAGGGACTTCACATAAATGAAGCCTTGCTTGAACTTTGACGTCCAGTCTGGAAACTTTGTATTTCTGCTTCACCAGGCAATTAGTTTGATTGGCTAAGTAGCATCACATATGATGAATTACAACACATTCAACGGGTCAGTGACTTTCCTGGGCCCCTTAACCGGCCCTGCAAAGGCTACAAATGCTGTGTTGGTTAAAATAGACGCACACAATCCACCAATTAGTGACCTTGGGGGGATGAAGAAAGTTGCCTGCTGCCTAAGCTTGCAATTTTTCAAAAAGGTTTTTCAAGGGAAGTTGTGGCAAAATGCAGCTTATTTTAACAAAAATGCTACAAAATCTGAATAAATATAATAAACCCTGAACATCCTGCCTGTGTATCTGTGTTTGTGTGCGAATCAAAGAGGTGGACGTTGGGAAAGATGAGGAGTTCTTGGTCAATACTCAGGGTGCCGGAGGTCAGGGCAAACTGGACGTCAAGATCACTTCACCGTCACGTCGACCAATCCCCTGCAAGCTGGAGTCGGGTGTAGCCAATGAAGTGCACACAGTGAAATACATTCCCCCTGAGGAAGGACCATACAGAGTGGACATCAGCTATGATAGCAACCCTGTACCAGGAAGTCCATTCACTGTGGAGGGTGTCATGCCCCCCGACCCGTCAAAGGTGAGTTACTGTAAAGACATTTTCCTTAAAGTTTCTATTAAACTTTCAGACATTTTACTTCAGTCTGAGTCCCAGTAAACCGTTATTGGTCTGAATAAACCTCATGTGACCATGTGCAAACTCCTTTTATCACCCAACCTTTTCAATGATCTTGTGCCTCATTTCTTTTGCCTGTCTACCTTCCAGGTTCGAGCCTATGGCCCAGGTCTTCAGGGTGGTGTTGTAGGTAAACCAGCCCCCTTTGCCATTGACACAAAGGGAGCTGGTACTGGTGGTCTGGGCCTGACAGTCGAGGGACCCTGTGAGGCCAAGATCGAATGCCAGGACAATGGTGATGGATCCTGCTCCGTGTCTTACCTGCCCACCGAGCCCGGTGAGTACGCCATCAACATCCTGTTTGCGGACCAGCACATTCCTGGGTCCCCCTTTAAGGCCGCGGTTCAGTCGGTGTTTGACCCAAGCAAGGTAACGGCCAGCGGCCCTGGCCTGGAGCGAGGGAAAGTCAACGAGGACGGATCCTTCACGGTGGACTGCTCTAAAGCCGGAGAGGCCGAGCTCACCATCGAGATCATCTCTGACTCTGGGGCCAAAGCTGAAGTTCACGTCCAGAACAACAGCGACGGGACCTACTCCATCACCTACATCCCACAGTTCCACGGCATGTACACCATCACCATCAAATACGGAGGACACGCTGTGCCGAAGTTCCCTGCCCGGCTACAGGTGGACCCGGCAGTCGACACCAGTGGGGTTAAGGTCTATGGACCAGGAGTGGAACCCAGAGGTGAAAGACTAATTCTACCCAGTTACAAGGTGGTAGGGCTGGGGTTTATATGTTACCAAACCTCACATACTGTACGTTACACAGCTCACTGTAAAACAACAGACCCTTAAAATACCATTAAACTGTAATTTACTCCTGAAAACACCTTAAAACTCTAAATCAGGGTGTTTGGTTTGGTAGCTGGAGATCATTTTTTGCACTTTGAAAAAAAAACCCTTAATTAATGAATTAATTAGAATTGTAGGTGCACAACCTTTCACCTTTACTGAATTTCTTAAGTTAATTACCTGATTCATCTATAATGGACCCTCTTATTAAAACCATGCAGTGCAAATGTGGCACCTCTCAGATTGTAGATTTTACAGAAAAACATGGCTGATGTGAAGAAACTCTACAGTCTGGTTTTCTTTCCAAACTCTCTGCTGTTCTGAGGTCTGTTTTAATGAAAGTGGGAGTGTCTGATCTGGTCTGGAGTCTCCTCGGTGTGAGTCAGCTCCTTTATTTACTGGACTTCTCCAGAGTCACTCATGACAGTGAAACTCACAGGAGTACATTTGCAGTTTCGTGTGCTGAACTTTTCTTCATGTTTTATTTTCTCTTTTGGACCAACTTGATTGTAGATGCACAAGTTACATTTAGCTAAAAGTGGACAATGAATGGATCACACAGAAATATGTAGGAATCATCAGCATATAAGAGTTGAACTCATAGCACCTGAGGTTTATCTTTCAGAAATATTTTTTCCTCAATTGATAAAATCAGCCAAACTTCTTTAATGTGTTAAATGTTTGAAATTGTGAATAAGAACTTTTCAGTGTAAAATGAACAAAACATGGTTCACATCTAAAAATTAAAAAGCCAAACTGACACCAGCACTGTGCAGTTTTCTCAGATATTATATGACTTGTAAGAAATAATTTTCAGACAGTAAAACTGATGTCAGAAAGTCAGATTCTGGTTAGATTTGAGTAGTAGAAGTCACTGTGTTTTGATACGTAGAAAACGACACAATTCTCTTATTACATAAAAACATACTGATCTTAATTCATTATATTGTTGCTTTCTTCATTTTCTGGATTTTCATGTTTGTTTCCGTAGGCATCCTGAGGGAAGTGACCACCCATTTCACAGTGGACGCTCGGGCTCACTACAAGAGTGGCGGCAGCCACATCAAGGCCTGCATCTCCAACCCATCAGGCGGCAACACGGACGCCTACATCACGGACAAGGGCGACGGGATGTACCGAGTGGAGTACACTCCCTATGAGGATGGTGAGACTTTTTATTCCACGTGCTAATGTGTGTGCTTGGAAGCAGGCTCTGTCTTTGAGCTGAACGTTCTTCAGCAGAGGGCAGGCAGCGGGGGGGGGGGGGGGGTTTGCTGCTGTTTTATGGCTGTTTTTCCACAGCAGCACATTCTCATGTTGAAATGAAGTGCCTTGTGGCTTTCATAAAGCTTCTGTTTTCCCTCAGCCTCAGTAAAGGGAAAGAGCCCAGCAACAATTAAAGCTGTTGCTGCAGAATGATTTCATCATGTTTTACACTCTTAATGTGGTAATCTGATGGGTCCTTTTAGTGGTGTTTAGGCAGTATCCTAATGTGACCCCGCTATCAAAATTCAAAACAAAACATGTTAGCATTTTATTTCTAATCCTAATTTAAATCCCACAAGATGCTCTGAAATTCTCCTGATGCTGTTAATGTTTGTTTACATCAGTGATTCCAGCAAACATGATGTGAAGCATGTTTTTAATTACAATAACATGCTAACATATTAACTATTACAGGTACATAATTTACACAAGTTATCATTCTAACAGCAGGGCACTAATAGGCTAACTTTAGCAGTTAGCTTCAAAGCTCAGCTGAATAAACTCGGTCAACACTGGAGTAAAAAGGGGCTTATTTTCTTCTAATTAATGTGCTAACATGCTAACGTGCTTTAAGTGTTTCATCATTAAGTATGCTTGCATCATAAATAATACTCATTAGTTACCAGGATATTCTGATTGTTAACATGCATGGTAACTGTTAAACATACTAAATGTAGCATACTGGGTAAATTTCGTAGCTAGCACGCCAATGTATTGCTCAAAGCCCTGCTGACTCCACACAAGGTTAACAATGGAACGAAACATCTATCTTGGTCCTTATGGAAGTGCCTGAAAGCCAAATTAATGCCAGCCAAAGTTCATTGGTCAAGGGTTAATTTAAACACAAGATACTTGTGCTCAAAAAGAGGATTCATTCTCAGTGAAGAACCTTGGAGCTCTAATCTGCCTCTATACCTGCCAGGTAATTAAACCCAAATGTAATAGCTATTGTTCTGCAGTGTAGTTATAGTATTTATACTGTAGTATTTTTAATCATGACTCTGTAGTCCTACTGTACACCTGTCTTCTAGTAATATGCAGGCAAAAGAAACAGATGTGGTGTTGAGAATACAGTAATGCAACAGTGAAGCTGAAAAAGTGCAGATAAACAGTATAAAAAAGGTAGAAACATGTACAGAAGATAGAAATAATGAATATGTTAGACCTTGAACTGCTCAGAGAAAGAGGAAAAACAGCGTGAGGGGTGGGAGGGATGAGCGGCTGGTATTAATAGCTGGAGTGTCTGTTCGCAGCAGATGGTTTTCCACTGATAGTAATGTGTGACATGTTGGAGCCCATTGCATTGTGGGACAGAAATACTCTCCCCTGTGGAGGCTTCAGTCAGACTGAGATTTCAAAAGTTGATTCTCTCTTAAAGATACATGCGCTTTCAGGTTTGTAGCTAAAAGTTTGCTGGTTCAAAACTCTGCACTACCTGGAAAACCGAGTGAAGAAAATTCACGAGCAGGATGCATTTTGGTGGTTTTGCTCGTTGGGAAACTCCACACACATCAATAATTCGCAGGATTGGCACATCCCAGCCACCATAGCATGACTTCTTGTGCTTTAGCCATCAGTTGGAAAACGACTGCTGTCGGTCATGTCAGCTAACATGCTAAGTGTTACATGCTAAAGTACCTCAATGCTTTGTCCCCGTCTGCAGGCTTGCATCTGATTGAAGTGTTGTTTGATGAGGTCTCGGTGCCTAAGAGTCCATTCAGGGTGTCTGTGACCGAGGGTTGTGATCCCAGTCGAGTCCGAGCCTATGGTCCAGGCCTGGAGGAAGGACTTGTTAACAAACCAAACCGCTTCACCGTTGAGACCAGGTGAGTTTACTGTATTTCTTCATATAACATGCTTGAATTACATTTTGGAACAATCAGTCACATCTAAATGTTTCAGACTGATTTGCCTTTAATTCACTCCATCCAAACTTTCTCCTCATTTCCACTCTCTCCTGTTCCTCAGAGGTGCTGGCACTGGAGGTCTTGGCCTGGCCATTGAGGGTCCATCTGAGGCCAAGATGTCATGTAAGGACAACAAAGATGGCAGCTGCAGCGTGGAGTACATACCCTTCACCCCCGGAGAGTACGATGTCAACATCACCTTTGGAGGTCTTCCTATCCCAGGTGATACATCTGAACTGTTTCAACTAGCCTGTTGTAGGGTTGGGTGTGGTTCACACTTTATAGATTCTTTGTGTATTTCAGGTGCAGAAATTACTCATTCCTGGCCTCTGTATGTGTTGCAGGGAGTCCATTTCGGGTTCCAGTGCGAGAGCTGGTGGATCCCAGTAAAGTGAGGTGTTCTGGTCCTGGACTTGGAAGTGGAGTCCGAGCACACGTGCCTCAGACCTTCACTGTAGACAGCAGCAAGGCTGGTGTGGCCCCCCTAGAGGTCCAGCTGTATGGGCCCACTGGTAAGACCCCACACAACCCTGATTTGACTTCTCCCTCTTCATTCGTTGAACTCATGACAACTTAAGGTGTTCAGGGTTGGATTTATTACAGATTCTTTCACGCTGGTAGTTTAGTCCATCAGTGGTTCACCTGAAAGTTTGGCTTCTTCCAAACATGAATCCGGATGCATATTAGTATTTTTTGTAAAGCTGCTAGCCGGCTAAACACACATCATGATATGGGAGGCTGTTAGGACTCTATATCGAATTTATTTTGAGACTCTGGTTGCGCTTCAGGTGTCGCTGAGCCGATCAGCATCACCGACAATGGTGATGGTACTCACACAGTCAACTACACACCTGCCAACGACGGTCCGTACACGGTGTGCGTGAAGTACGCTGACCAGGAGGTCCCTCGCAGGTCAGTACCGAAGAGATTTGAACATAAAGAAGGAATGATCTTTTACTTGGTCAGGTTTTACCTTTCAAACTGTCTCCTCTCAGTCCTTTTAAGATCAAAACGTTACCGGCTCATGATGCCAGTAAAGTTCGGGCCAGCGGTCCAGGTCTGAATGCATCCGGAGTGCCGGCCAGTCTGCCGGTTGAGTTCACCATCGATGCCAGAGATGCCGGAGAGGGACTGCTCACTGTTCAGATACTGGTGAGTGACAGATTCCTGTCCACACTGAGACCAGGTTCTGCTGGCTGAGGGAGTAGGATTACACCTAAAAGGGTACTTGTAAACCAGCTCAGGACCTTCCTTCAATGTACAGTATGTAACGTCTTAATTCATTTCCATTGTGAAAACTGCAGACAAGCGATGGACCAACTAAAATTTAAAGGTCAAATATGAACTCTGATTTTGTAAATAAGTCAGTTAACCAGGACCTTAAATAATACTTCTTATAGGCAGACAACACGAGGGGAGCTAATCCAGAGTATCTACTTTATTTTCTTTAATGTGATGAATTGATCACAGATATAAAGAAAAAAAATATCAAAACGTAGCAAACAGTGTGCGGTTGCTCTGTTGTTTGAATAACTGCCCCCCAGCATCAGTACAATGAAGTCATTGTACTTCAATCACAGGATCACAGGAACTGTTGAGGGGACAGAACAAGAAGCAGTGTTGGCAGATTTTGCACCAAACTGGACAATGTTTTATTTAACTGTGCTGATAAAAAAAAAAACTGTTTGGTGGCTTGTGATAATCTAGGCTACGTTTTGTTTCACCTGAAAAAATAAATGTATCTGTATTCTAGTAAATCGACCCTGCACTGAAAGTTATTACACTGTCACAGCTTAGACCTCGTCATATAAGAAACATACGCAAGTCTTCATGTGGTGGAATGCTATTTGGATTGAATGTCAACTGAAAGAAAGATCCTGAGAGTCCCAAACACAGTACGCAATCATATATAAGCTGTTTGTCACCATCTAGTACAATTTTAATTTCAGTTGGCAGAGACAGACAAACACTGTTTAAACCACAGTCAGGAAGTGATGTCTTTATATATACTTGATGCTGCAAAGCACCAAATTTCTGAGTCTCTTTGACACCAAACAAGCACAGCGCAGGACAAAACTCGTGGTCAGAGACAGAACTCTGATGTGTTTACTGGGGAACACAAGACAAGGTTCAGGAACAAGAGATCAGTCCAAAGTAGAAAGCTGAAGAGACTTGCATGGAAACAAAGAACAATGTGACACTGAGTGAGTGTGGGAGAGCAGCTTAAATACTGGCCTGATCGCAAATGAGGATCAGGTGAGTGGACAGGTGGGTGTGGCTGGGCAGGTGAGCAAATGACTGAGGACAGTATAAACCAGATGTTAAATATAAACTGCTCCACAAACAGATGTTCCGCAGTCGCCTATCGGATGACTTTAAGATACAAATATGTTCCCTTGAAATGATCTTTTAATTTACTGAATTGGTAACAAGCCATTAAGATTAGTGGCTGACAGGCCAACAGCAGTATGTCACTTGCTAGCTAGCATGATACTGGTTAGCACACCAGCAACAGTGTAGTGGTAGTAAAATCTGATATTTCACCTGTTAGCCAGAAACAAGTTGTGTCTTTAGAGGTTTTTTGTGATCTCAGGTATCGACTACCTGTCACGAATGATTAAAGGTTTAAAACCAGCGTCTGCTGAGAGTCGGCTCTTCACCACCTTCCTCTTCTTCTGTGGTGCGGGCTTTAGCAGATGCTGCCACAGTCTGTGGAAACGTTGAATTGAAACGTGGGCAGAACAGCCGTGAGGTCATGAGAAAGTCTTTGAAGGTACAACCTGCTGCTGGTCTTTGGTTTGATTGGGTCCTGCATTCAAAACAGGAAACTGTTTGCAGTCATACAGGCTTCAGGTTCATCAGGTAAGGATTGATGGATCTTGGACCAGGACTCTTCTAATAATCTTTCTCTTTTAACCCCTGATTCAAACCCTCCTCGTGACTTCCTGGTCCGCCGTCGGGGGCTTGTTGCTGGTGCTGCAGGGTCCGGATGGGTGCAGGCGCGAGGCCTCTGTGTTTGTGGAGGACTGGGGCAGGAGGGTGTGGGAGACACATATAGTAAAGAAAACCATCCCCTTCAGTATTCATAAGAGAGGCTGTGTAAGGCCTTCGCTCTCCTCTGTCACCTCGTCTCCCCTCACCCCTCCTTCCCTTCCTCCCTCCTTCTTCACTTAAAACAGGCAATACACATGAACATATGTATATTTATGTATGTGATATAAATGATCTCAGGCCAGTAGAGACTGGTCAGAGACAGATTTTGACATCTGGATATTTTCTGTGCAAGTAAATATAAGAGATTTAAAAACCAACAAGCTAAAACAGTCCAGCTTTCACCCATATCACACATTAATTAGGACCAATGGAAACATCAACATAACCTCTGTTAAGTTAATTTTCGACCTTGGAAACAGTCTCACTTCTGGAGCTTTTGATCGTATTACCTGAGCCTCATCAGCCGACGGACTTCTCATCTGATACGATCCAGGAGTGCACTTCTTTCAGATGGATAATGACGGTGATGTGATATGATTGAAAGCTCCATGAAAGCTGCTAAATGGAGAGCAGTTTCCTGTGTAGACTGCTGTCATTTGGAACTAATTAGGGGCAAACAGAGAACAGTGTGTTCAGTACTCGTACAGTTAATTAGCTCCTGTCTGGGGGGTCTTTTAGTCACTGCACAGCAAATCAGATGAACATGTGAGTTTTATCTGGAGCAACTCTACAACTCAGCATAAATTAAGAAGGATATTAATTTCAGTAACTCATGAAAAATGATCAAATATTTAGTTTTAAACTGCCCTGTTGACCAACCTGTGAGATGAAGTGTTACTGCTGACTGGACACTGCAGACAGAGACTCAGCTGAACCGGATCTGCAGGAAATTAAAGATGTAGAACATCTGACATGTGTGATCTTTACAGCAGTACTTATATTTACTGCTGAAGCAGAATTTAAATTTACAATAACTGATATATCTGCGAATATATCTTTGTTTTAAGTGGTGAGGAGACAAAAAGCAGTAAAGAAATACGGACGAAGAATCACAGTCAATTTGTCTCTATAATCTTTAAAGAAAAGTACATGAAGTCTTCAGTTAAACACATTAAAATAAATAAAACCTGCTTTTTTCAGGCTTTAAATGTGTTGGTAGCTGAATGTTCACGGTGCATGGCCAAAATAATCTCTGGAAAAACAAACGTGTTTTTTATGCTGTCAATAAATGCTGGTGGAAAGTAACTATGTACATTTAGTTTAGTTTATAAATCTGTCCATAGATAATGCCCCCGCCCCCCCTCCCCCCTCTGTGGTCTACCTGTGAACTGACCTCCATACAGTTTGTCTAATGATCTAACAGACACATGCGGTGTTCAGTTCTCCACTAACCGGAGTGCTTCGTAAACCTGCCTCCATCCATCCATCCATGCACCCTTCCTGCTGCATTCAGTAGAAGTAGCTCCTGTGTGATGTTGAACAGTAAACAGTACATGTGAGTACTGTGAACACCACTGGTCTCAAACCATCAGGAGCCATCCAGAGTCTTTATTCTAACCGACCTCTGGATGTGAGTTTGGTTTGACTGAAACTGGAGGTTTGACAGAGCTTCAGTCTCGTGCCTGCTGTCTGCTGGTCCTGCACATTCACAGTCAGGCTGAAGCCATGTCACAGTCCTGCCTCCTGGAAGCCATGACTTCATACAGTGCTGGACTCTGAGGGGTTTGGAGAACACAAAGGGCACCAGCGGCATGTGGTGGGACCAGAACGCTGTTTGAATTGATGCTATGAACTTAAATTTGGTTTTATTCCACATGTCAAACAGCACTGTTTAAATCTTGTTGCTTTGAAAATTTGTCCCCCCTGAACCCCCTGAACTGTGAGTAACCACAGCAGACAAAAGGCACTGATCCAAAGACTGATCTGGAATCAGATCATTCAACCAAACGAGTCACGATTCAGTGGATCGTAGCTGTTACTATCAGTGGCACATGGTACTGCAGGAGACCACTGATGGCCAGTACTTTTACACAGCAAAGAACTTTAAGTGTATTTACACGACACTGACTTCCTGTCCGTGTGCCTCCAGGATCCGGAGGGAAAACCCAAAAAGGCGAACATCCGAGACAACCGAGACGGGACGTACACGGTGTCCTACGTACCGGACATGACGGGACGCTACACCATCACCATCAAATACGGAGGAGACGAGATCCCGTATTCTCCGTACCGCATCCACGCGCTGCCCACCGGAGACGCTAGCAAGTGTCTGGTCACAGGTCAGACTCCGCCCATCACTGATCTGTGAACCAATCAGATTTCATCACCTGAATGTGTCACAGCGTCACTGATCTTGTCGTTGCTTTCCTACAGTGTCAATCGGGGGACACGGACTGGGTGAGTAAACTGTAGCCTGATGATATTAACTGGGTGTTTCACCGAGTTTTAGATGTCTAGTGAAGCGATGGAGAAGTTTTTGTAGAGTCGTTTTGTTTGTGTCATGACACACAGTCCCCCACTGGTGTCACACTGTTCCACTGATCCACAGGTGGCAGTAATACGCTGATACGCAGCAACAAAGGTAGAGAGTAAGAAGACTATTAGTGAACTTGGATGCAATCAATGCAGGATTTAAAATGTTCAAAAAAACGTCTTTGTAGATGTTTAGCGAGGAAGGAACCATGTTTGTTGGCGCTCAAACATTCACTGACGATGAGTGCAGCAGTGTATATATCAATATGATATCAAATGTGGGTTTTCTGGAAAGGACTATGTAATATTGTACGAATCATGTGGCAGATGGAGACAGTGTTCGTTTGATAGACTTCACTTCCAGTGAATTACTTGTTAAACTAGCAGAACCTGAAGTTGTTTCACATTTTTCCCATAATTGGTATGAAACTACACAGTTTATTGGGAAATTATGAACCTGTAGAAAATCTGTTTCTCTACCCACATCGAACAACATCTGGACCCAACAATCAGTCTATCAATCAATAACTTTATCAATCAACAACGATGTCAGCTTTACTTCTTCTACATTGTTGTCTGTCCCAGAACTGGTGACTTGACTCTCCTACATATGGTGACATATGTCTGAAACATACAGAAGGAGCACAAGAAGAACCTCATAACCTCACACAGTTCATAAAGTTCACGTCTCCAGGTTCATCAAACGGTGGAAACGTTACCGCAGAGGTTTCTAACTGTGATCAGATCAGTTTAGATCTGCAACAGTTTCCTTCTGTTTGTCAATTAATAAAGAGATACAGTTAAGATGATTCACCCCAACTGACTGCTGATTGGTCATCCAACTTGTCAGGATCAGGTATCGGCCCAACCATCCAGATCGGAGAGGAGACGGTCATCACGGTGGACGCAAAGGCTGCTGGGAAAGGTAAAGTCACTTGTAAGGTGTCGACTCCTGATGGAGCGGAGTTGGACGTGGACGTGGTGGAGAACGCCGACGGAACCTTTGATATTTACTACACGGCTCCGGAGCCCGGGAAGTACGTCATCACCATCCGGTTTGGAGGGGAGAACATTCCCAACAGCCCCTTCCACGTGGTGGTGAGTAACCCCACTGCAGACCTGAGAGCTTTGGGTCGACCTGTCAATGGTGACGATGGTTCACGAGAAAACGCTGTGTCATGTTCAAAGGTCACAGGTCTGCAAGGGAGGAACGAGCAGAACCACCACAAATATGCACCAACATCAGAGTTTTTACACAGATGCTGTGTTGCATGTTGTGTCTGTTGTTTAACAAAGTGTGTTCTCGTTTGCCAGTTGTGAGTCTCAACAAGCAGTCTGCAGTACAAAGTACAGACATGACACGATTCTCTGTTTGTGATGTGTTCACTGGCAGCTCAGTTTGTAGAAGAGTAAACAATGAATTACTGTTAAAAGAAGTGGTCATAATGGAGCTCACGTCGACTCGTACAGGAGAAGATTTGTCTCAGAATATGGACAGAAAAACACCAGGAACATTTCTCAGTATGAAAGAAACTCGTAGTAGTTGTGTTTCCATCGATGTGTTTTTCTGAAGTATCACATTAAAAAAGGTTGATGGAAAATTCCCAAAAACTTTTTCAACATTAAAACGGTTTCTGACTGAAGAATTGGCCCCATCTACTGCTCATCTGGATGAACTCCTAATAATCATATAACCGTACTGGATGGAAGTATTCACGGTTTCTTTTGACAGTTTTCCTGAAATCTGTGTAAAATTTGAGGTACATTTGGATGGAAAGCCAGGAACAGAGGCTGGCTTACAGAACAGGACGTTTGATTGTTTAATTAGGAGGTTGGGATGATGGTGGGTATATTTGAAGAGATTTGAAGAAACATACTTTTTACTACAATGCTAACATGCTAAATGTTAGCATGATGATACGACAAAAGTCCTGCAGTGTAAAAGTGTCCTGGAACACATCATGATGTTGTTCCTTCTGTTAGACCTGAAAAACTTTAATACAGCAATACTGAGACATTTCTGTCTGTGCATGGAGGTGTGTGTGTGTGTGTGTGTGTGTGTGTGTGTGTGTGTGTGTGTGTGTGTGTGTGTGTGTGTGTGTGTGTGTGTGCGTGTATGAGTGTGTGTGTGTGTGTTCTCTAAAGGTTCTACCTTGTTCCCTGTTAGGCGAGTGATTCCATCCCAATAATAGAGGAACCATGTGACAAGCTTCAGTTACAGCAGCCCTTCACTCCCTTTGTGGGCTTCTCCCCCCAATGGGTACTCAGTGTTCTTACCTACCTGCTGTTCACCTGCAGAAAACTGCTCTTCAGACCCCCTGTCATACAAACTGTCCTCTTTACAGTCTCTGTTGGATCCCTGCAGCTGTTCGAGACCCACAGAGTCAATAACAACCCAGATTCACTCATAGATTTTGTGTTGGCTCAGCATGGTGCCGCATGTTTCATCTGCATGATCATCTGTTGTCTGCTGGGGGGCTGGTTTCACACAGACTGACCTCCGTCAGCTATCAGGCAGATTCCAGATTGTGCTGAAGTTCATCGCAGCAGAGAAGCTGCAGTACGACTCGTGTGATGTCTTTAAAGTGAAGACATCGATCAGCTCATGTGTTTTATTTCATTAGGGACCTGGTACAGTATAAAACATCTGTTTGTGTCGCTCTTCACCTGAGACACATACTGTAGAAAAAAGGTTGTCTTGTCTAGCTGCTTTTGGATCAGTCTAAATCTTGGTGCACCCAGTCCCTGATGCTCTCTCAGCCTCTCTATCATCCTGCTGTGCTTCCTCCTCCTCCTCCTCCTCCTCCTCCTCCTCTTCCTCTCTCTGGATGACATCCCAGAGTTCCCAGTATGGTGACACTAACAGCCCTCCCCTCTGGCTCTGGTTTAGGCCACCGATGATCCCATCAGCCCTGTGGATGGGATGGAGCCCATGCTCCGCCCCTTCAGTCTGGTCATTCCCTTCACTGTGCAGAAAGGAGAGATCACAGGTGAGGCTGCTCTGTTTACTTGTTGCTCTTTGAGAGGCAAATTTCAGTTTTCTGAGAAAAGAGAGAAGGCATTTAAAATCTTATCATGTGTCAGTGGGAGCTGCTCAGCATTTACACCGATGCAGAATTTCTTGTTTGCTGAGAGGAGGTGAGCATGCGTGTTTATTCCTAATGATGAATGGCTTGTAGACAATAGTTCATGTGACTGTGCACACATGGTGGAATCAGCTGGACAAAGCAGAGCATGAAGCAAACTGAAAAATACTTTGTTGGTAATTTAAAGCTTTCTTTGTGTTTTAAAATAAAGTTTGTGGTTCATCAGCAATCAGACATATTTTGCATTTTGTGCAGCAAAAGTTCACCAGTTCATATCTGAGTTTTGAAGCTTTATTTGCCTTCATATTTATACTGACTGTAATGTCATGACAGCATTGAATTGTGAGGATTACAGTCAAGTCAGTTTAATTTATTTAGTATCACAATTATTTAGTATCAGTATCACTAATTTGCCCAAAGGGGCTTTAGAATCTGTTCAACATTCACCATCTTCTGTCCTAAAAGCCTCAGTGAGTATTTGAGGCAGCAGGATGGTGTTTGTGAGACTCAAATAAACTACAAAATCTCTTATTTATGAAGTGTCAGAATCGATCGAAACAGTGGGAGCCATATTGTTTTTGTATTTTTACTCCAGGTGAAGTACGGATGCCGTCTGGTCGAACCGCCTGTCCTCATATCACCGACAACAAGGACGGCACCGTCACCGTGAAATACTCCCCGACAGAACGAGGCCTGCACGAGATGGACATCAAGTATGATGGAAACCATATCCCAGGTAACACCCCAGCATGTGCTTTATTTACTTCATATACTTTTTGTTTTTCAGGCTGGAGCAGCAACGATTAATTCAATCAGAGGCCTCACTCTTTGGAAACAATTAGTAGAGTATCATCAACAAGCATCTTGACTTTAGGATGAATCAGACCATGTCCTAAACTCTGGCTGCACTTTTATGCGTTTTGTGTTACAGGAAGTCCGCTCCAGTTCTACGTTGATGCCATTAACAGTGGTCATGTGACAGCGTACGGTCCTGGTCTGAGTCACGGCACGGTGAACAGACCGGCCACCTTCACTATTGTTACTAAAGATGCTGGAGAAGGTATGAGTACCACAACATATCAAATGTTAAAGGTTTCTAAGTGATGGGAGTTTTGTTTCTCCTCAGCTCCGTTCAGTGAAGCTTTATTAGAATGATGTTTTTGATAAAAGCGTATTCAGGTTTATACACATTACATATTATTTAACTGCAGCGAGAACCAGGTCTTGATTTAAAACAGGACTCCATTCCTATTACTATTAATTTATATTTGCACATATCTGGCTCCCTGTTTTCAGTTGTAAGGAAAGACTTTGAACAGCTGACATTCATTTTCCAAAGAAAAACAAATCATGGCTGCAAACCACAAACTCCACATGTTCACAAACAAAATGAAAGTAAGATGTGTTTTTCATTATTTTGAGTCTTCCAACTAAAGGTTTAGGCAAACCGAAAACTTGTGTTGGAAGACCGCATCATTTTTTTGGTCAGACCAAAGTACATTTTATTTTCTGTTTTGTTCTCTCAGAGTTGAACCTGTTTGTCAGCATCATATCATCCATTTTCTAGATTTAGAGGCAAAGTATCTCAGTGACGCCTTTTCCTGCCGGGCAGATTCATTTTGACATAATTAGCAGTTTATAATTAATAGTTGATTAAATGGTAAAAAAAAAAATGGCATGTTTCAAATTTCATGAAGTGATTACAGTGTTAAAAATGTGAAAAGTGATTGAAAGGTAATTGTGAATAAGTGTTAAAGTGTTTCAAGCAGACATGCACTGATTGAATTAGTGCTGTGACATTATACTGAATTTCCTGTGTGAGATATAGCACAGGTCATGTAGCCCCTGCCCATAGCTCCTCCTTATCAGAGACAGGCCTTTATTTGTTTGTCTCTGTCTACAGGTGGTCTCTCTCTGGCTGTTGAGGGTCCCTCTAAAGCAGAGATCAGCTGTAAAGACAACAAAGATGGGACTTGTACTGTGTCCTACCTGCCTACCGCACCTGGAGATTACAACATCATTGTGAAGTTTGATGACAAACACATCCCCGGCAGCCCCTTCACTGCCAAGATCACTGGTACTAAAACTCTGTGTGTGTATGGAAGGTCAGATAGGAATTTCAGTACCTCTACAAACTTGTAGAGGTCTTTGTTTCAGTGGTTAGCCAACCCCTATCCATAACCTTTTTGTCATTCAGCTTAATTACAAAAAATCCAGCTCTTCATTCCTTATTTTCTATAAGCTGACCTGCTAAAAACATTTTTTTTTCTCTTTTACAAACTTTCTAAAAACATAAAAATCAAACTTTATTTTATCCATGTAAAGTTTCAAAACAACCACGGGACAAAAAGTGCTCTGTACAGTTTAGGAAGACTACTGTACTTGGCGTAAACGTGAGCTAACCGCATATGTCATTGTTAGCACTTTACAGTAAAAGCCCCCACTGCCTTCACATTGAAACACATTGACTGTGAAAATGATGAAAGTCGGTTTTAGCTCAGCGCAATAAATAAATTTACTGCAGGAAATGAAAGGTACCACATACCAGAAAGCTGGTATGATGGGAATTGATCACGTTGGGCCAATACCTGATTGGTTCAGTTCGGTCACTACTGGATTACAGCATCCATACTTTAGTAGGAGGGGCCACTTTTGTTTTCTTAATAAGAGCATCTCCTCCGTCAGTTTGTACACGGTCACGACATTAAGTTTCACGTTATGTAGACGATACCCCACACCCCACATCTTCCTGTGATGCCTAAAAAGGAAGTGCACCATTTTCCTTCATTCATTGAGCCGACTGTGTTGCTGCTTAAATTAAACTGTGAAAGCATCATTTTAGATTTGAGAAAATTTAATCTTGACTTTCACTCTACTTATTTTCACTCATTTTTGCATGTTTTGGTTCTCTCTATTCCCAACGGTTTAATCGGTTTCCTGTTTTGTAATGTCATTATATTACTTTATAATTTTATAATGTAATCTGATCTTCAGGTGACGACTCCATGAGGACGTCTCAGCTTAATGTCGGCACAGCAACAGATGTTTCCTTAAAGATCACGGAGACGGACCTGAGCAGCCTGACTGCGAGCATCAGAGCGCCGTCTGGAAACGAGGAGCCGTGTCTGCTGAAGAGGCTGCCCAACAGACACATCGGTCGGTTTCTACGGCTCATAAATTCTTCTTTTAAAACATTTTATTTGTAGGAGTTTGTAGGAGGTAGATACTGTATGACATACTGACACCAGATAAAAAATATAGAAACGGGACATAGACTTGACTTGAGACTGACTTGTGACTTGTAAAACAATGACTTAATCCTACTACTGGCTGCTCTGCGTCATTAAAGGTAATCTTAAGTACATTTTGGAGTAAAGCCTTCAAGCATCAGTGTAACAGCAAAATAAGTTCCAGTTCATGTTTCTGAAATGGTTCCTCCTGCCTGCAGGGATCTCGTTCACACCAAAGGAAGTAGGCGAACACGTGGTGAGCGTGAAGAAGAATGGTAAACATGTGACCAACAGTCCATTTAAGATCATGGTGGGTCAGTCGGAGATTGGAGACGCCAGTAAGGTGAAGGTTTATGGCCAGGGGCTGGTGGAGGGGCAGACCTTCGAGGTGGCAGAGTTCATTGTTGACACGAGGAACGCAGGTAAGATTAACATCTTCATTTCAACAAGAAGTTCAGTACTTGTTCATATGTTGGAGATGTTCAAATTGCACTTTAAGGACATTTTGTCCATTTTGAGCTCGCCTCTTGAGTTTTTATTTTTAGAAACGGCAGCTGGCAAATCAATCACAAACTGACGAGAACGTTTGGCCTCAATTGAGACTGAAAAAACGTGATAGATGATCACCACACGCAGTGGATAATTTATTCAGATTCCTCCAGATGAAGTTAGTTCTTGGAGACTAGAATGAGACTCTTGACTTTTCCCAATGAGGAAAAATACTGGAACATTAGTTTGAGTATTTATGGCAATAAGTCAGAATAAAACACTCATTAGTGTCATTTAACAGTAAATAAAACACCTTTTTGATTGGATGGTTTTTTCCACTGAAACAGCAGCTGTTTGTGTTGCTGTTGATTTTTATGTGAACCGGCCACCTCCTCATCTTCCTCTCTGCTCTCAGGTTACGGAGGACTTGGTCTGTCCATCGAGGGTCCCAGTAAAGTGGACATTAACTGTGAGGACGTGGAGGACGGGACGTGTAAAGTCACCTACTGTCCAACTGAACCTGGAAACTACATAATCAACATCAAGTTCGCAGACCAACACGTCCCGGGTACGAACCATCGGCTCTGATTAGTGACGATTATGTTTGGTTTGATGGATGATTTCTGAAAAGCAACTAGACCTTTTGACTTCCTGCTTCTTCAGTTGATCAATTAATATCATAAAACAGTGAAAACTAACAGATGACAAACGGACTCGACTTTCTGCTGCATGTTCATCTCTGACCTTCGTGTCCTTAGACGTTAAAGAAAAACATTAGTGAAGCTACTGGAGAGCAACAATGGACCAAAGATTTAACACAAGAAATGCAGATCCAGGGAGGCCACATTGTGTTTTAAAGTGTTAGGGGTTTGCGCCCCCCCTCTTCGATAACAGCACTGCTCTCATACTGGTTCTGCATTCATGTTTCTTTAACATCATGATATTTCCGTCTGAACAGGAAGTCCGTTCACAGTGAAGGTGTTCGGAGAGGGCAGGATGAAGGAGAGCATCACCAGGAAGCGTCAGGCTCCCTCCATCGCCACTGTGGGCAGCACCTGTGACCTCAACCTCAAGATACCAGGTGAGCTGTGCCATCACTGTCTCCTCCGCCTTCCCTCTCTGCTTCTCTGCTTCCTCCTCTTCACCTCCTTGTCTTTGTGCCCCCTTTTCCTCCTTCCTCCCTGTTCCTCTGTGCTGCTTTCAGGGAACTGGTTTCACATGGTTTCGGCTCAGGAGCGTCTGACCCGGACCTTCACGCGCAGCAGTCACACCTACACCCGGACCGAGCGGACGGAGATCAGCAAGACTCGAGCAGGAGAGACGAAGAGGGAGGTCCGTGTGGAGGAGAGCACGCAGGTGGGAGGAGAGCCCTTCAGAGACGTCTTCGGAGACTTCCTGGGACGAGAGAGCCTGAGCGGATTCAACGGCATGCCGGCCGGTAGCCGGCCGCCGCTGCAGGACGGTGTGTGTGGACGAGCGTGTGTTCTAGTGTCTAACTTTATTGATACTGAGGCGCGTTTTCAGTGTGTGTGTGTGACTGCTAATAAACTGTGTGCTGTGACAGACTGCAGTGTCTGTTACTTCTAACCTGATTCTGCATGTTAGCACTGTGGTTATGATGCACTGAAGGTTCCTGCAGGCTCAAAACATGCTTGAATTTAAATCTCTACATTTCAGCAGTGGTGGAAGAAGTACTTAGATCTTTTACTTCAGTAAAACTACTATTACCACACTGTGAAAGTACTGCACAACAAGTCAAAGCTCTGCTTCAAAGTGTGCTGGACAGTAGCAGTAAATGTTGCTGTCAGTGTTTCTCATCATCTCTGATGTTTGTGGATTAATATTCCTGCTGCAGATGTTTCAGGTTGAGCTCATCTGAACTACTTTATATCCTGTCGGCTGGTTTAATCTGCAGCGATGCATCATATTCTATAAGATCATCATGTGTTTGTAGCCTGGCTGTCCTGTGAGAACCTCGTATCTCAGAAAAACAGCCTGTTTTCAGCTTTGTGACGAAGCATTTTCCATCTCAATAACAAGGATTTTCATTAATTAGTAATTGGTTTCAACTTCCTTTTTTTATTGTCAGTTGAGCTATCTTGGGTAATGGTGGGTTTAGCTTTCGGAGTTTAGGGCATGTTACACTGATGTTTATTTTAGCTTGTTTATGTTCACATTGTAAAAGTGGTCCAAATATGATTTATTTCCTGCTCATATGAATCAGATTTGTATATATTTATATAGATTATATTTTTACTATATTCTATTTTTGTATTTATACACTTTATTATTAGTTTTTAGTTTTATATTTTAGTTAAAGCCTAAACGTCTGGTAGGATCTTACAAAGACCTTTTTTATGGTTTGATACCGGCATACATCTTATCCACAGCAGATATTTTTTAATTTGAAAAGAGAATTTTAGCTCATGTCTTTGGGTTTCTGAAGCATCAGACACCTTAAAAACTGAGTCGAGAAGCATGTTGTACCAAACTCACTACAATCAGATAAAATCTTAACTGATCACAAACTACTCTGAAAACACTCACAGACTCTTGACTCTGTCAGTAGAACCAGCAGGAGAAATCATCTGATCATGTCCATCTTTCCCTCCATCCTCCTCCTCCCTCTCAGGTGAGGCAGGTAACCAGGAGATGACCGCTCAGGTGACGAGTCCTGGAGGAAAGACAGAGGACGCAGAGATCATTAAAGGAGAGGACAGCACCTACAGCGTCCGCTTCATCCCTCAGGAGATGGGAGCTCACACAGTTAACGTTAAATATCGGGGCCAACATGTCCCCGGGAGCCCCTTCCAGTTCACTGTGGGGCCCCTGGGAGAAGGAGGGGCCCACAAGGTCCGAGCGGGAGGAACCGGCCTGGACCGAGGGGTGGCAGGCATCCCAGGTGGGCTAGAAAATGATTTCTTTCTTTTCCTTCTTTCCTCCCTCTTCCTCTCTCCTTTTGTTCCTCTGTATTCCTTCCTCTTCTTTTTCTATGTCCTCGTTCCCTTCTCCCTTTTCTTCCTACTTCTTGCTGCTTCCTTCTCCTCTTCCTCATTTTCTTCTTTCCTTCCTTTCTTTCAATTTTATACTTATGTTTGTTAAAATCAAAAGCAGCATGTTATTTGTTGATGCTACTCATCCGCCACATGTTGGCAGAACTGATGGTGATAAACGTGACAAGTGTTTTTGGTTTTCAGCTGAGTTCAGTATCTGGACCCGAGAGGCCGGTGCTGGAGGTCTGTCCATTGCTGTGGAGGGACCGAGCAAGGCCGAGATCACTTTTGAAGACAGGAAGGATGGATCCTGTGGAGTCGCCTATGTGGTTCAGGAGCCTGGTGAGCCTCTAATACAGACTCTAGATCAGATTTGATCCCTAATAGACATAATGAGTGGCCAAAGTCCACAGTTTATGTAAAACTAGTCACAAGCTGGACCTCCACAAGACAAAAGTGTCCCACTGAACATTGCAAGCGGGGTACCACAAGGCTTAACTCTGGAACCCATGCTCATCATTATTATGTACTGTTACCACAAAACTACTGTTCGTCAATATGCCGATGACACTCAACTGTATGTAGCAGCTGAGCCTGATGATTTAATCCTGCTATAGCCCTGAAAACTGAAACTGATATCTAGCTAGATTTTTGCATTTTTCACAGCACTTAAAAATGAAATTAGTGAATAAAACATTATCATGTTATGGTAGAAGACATAGGGACGCATACAGAGGAACAGGAGACTACAAACACGGCAGAATAACGATATACAATCCATAATATTCTCATCATATTCCTTCTGTCTAGGTGACTATGAGGTTTCCATTAAGTTCAATGATGAGCACATCCCAGACTCTCCGTTCATCGTGCCCATCGCCACTCTGTCTGATGATGCTCGCCGCCTCACTATCACCAGCCTGCAGGTGAGAACACTGCATCAAAATATTCATAAAACAGTTCTATGGAGCCACCTGAGGTCACTGATATATAAAGTCTCATCTCACAGGTGACATTTTGATTCGCTATGAACACACTTATTATTAGTATCTGACTAAGTGCTCTATACTGATAGAGTTTATTTCTGGGTTCATATGAGTAGAAATGTATCTCTGCTATGTTCTTCTTTTAACTATAGCTCAATATATTTGGCCTCTGACCTTTGTGGATAAGAGTGAAGCTTAACTCTCATCACCTCATGTAACATTTCCATCTGAGCCTGTATTTTACACCTGTGAAAACAGATGGTCAGAAATGCTCTTATATTATTTATTTTCGTATTATTTATTTTATTTATTCATTGTATTTGCAATATTTATGTTCGTGCTTCCAGACAAAAACAAAAATAGCAATTTGATAAATAATGTACTGTTAGCTGTGGTTAACCATTGATCAAATGCCTATTTTACACTCACCCAGTCACAGTTTTTTGAGTTCACTGAACATGATCTAAACATTTCTTTATTAGTGACATTTACAGCAGACAGTAACACTAAAAGAGAAAACCCCTCTTTCTTCATCTGTTCTTTATCAGGAAATGGGTCTGAAAGTTGGGCAGGAGGCTTCCTTTGCTGTACAGCTGAATGGAGCCAGAGGGCTGATAGATGCTAAGATCCACACACCATCAGGAGCCATAGAGGAGTGTTACATCACTGAGCTGGACAGCGGTAAGACCCTTGTTTTATCAATGGGTGTTAAACCTGTCTAGTGGAAGGATTTATTGTAAAACACAGCAGTAATACCAACTGCAATAAAAAGATGGACTTAATAATAAATGAGTGTCAACATTTCACATGGAGTACCACAAGGTTTGAGTCCGGGTTCACTATGTTTCTATGTCATCATTAAGAATGTGCATCTTTAGGCAGATGGAACTCAACTTGTAGAGTTGATTGTAATGATCAAAGCATTATGTACTGGTGTGAAAATTAAAAACTCCATGTGACCCTTCAACTAAATCAAGACAAAACAAAGAGTAAGAGTAACTGTATCTACTTATACTGCGCCTGCACACTCAACACTACACATTACACTGCTTCAGAAAATCTGCCATCACAGATCAACAGTCATAGAAAGTCAGAACCCATGATGAGTCATATCATTTTTCATCCATGTGTTTCGACAGACCAACATGCTATCAGATTCATCCCGAGGGAAAATGGAGTTCATTCTATCGATGTTCGTTTCAATGGAAGTCACGTTCCTGGCAGTCCCTTCAAGATCCGAGTGGGGGAACCCGGACAGGTCGGAGATCCTGGCATGGTTTCTGCCTTTGGACCAGGACTGGAGGGCGGAACCACCGGTATACATAAAAAAGTCCTTAAAAACAGCTTGATTTCACAGCCCCTAATGAATGAATTAAGCTGATTTTAATGGCCATTTGTTGTGTCTGTGTCCTCCTTCAGGTGTGGCGTCAGAGTTTATTGTGAACACGTGTAATGCTGGCTCAGGAGCTTTGTCTGTGACCATTGATGGACCGTCGAAGGTGAAGATGGACTGTCAGGACTGTCCTGAGGGCTACAAGGTTTCTTACACACCCATGGCTCCTGGAAACTACCTGATCTCAATCAAGTATGGGGGACCCCAGCACATCGTAGGTAGCCCCTTCAAGGCCAAAGTCTCAGGTGGGTCAGTGGATCACAGAGCCTATTTTTGTGCTCAGTGTTTGAATTAGGCCAGTACTCACTGGCGTTCTCTGGAGTTTCCCTTCATTGGCCCTAAAGGGGATAACCCAGACTGGGAAAAAAAGACCCAGACCATTATTCCTTCTCACTTTGCCTCAGGCAGAAAGTCTTCTCCTGGCACCCACCTAATCCAGATAATGAAGCATGGTTTACCAGTCCAGACAGCCTGTTTCCTCTGCTCCCTTCAGAGTCCAAAGGCAAATGCCAAAGTTGCCCCACGAGGCAGTTTGGATCTGGATAGCGACTTCAGTGTTTGGCTGTAGTGTGGCTGACCATTTTATGTTGTTTCTCCTCGACACCTCAACTTTACATTAACCCCTTAACGCCTATTGTCGCGAATTCGCATCATACGGCTTTAATCCACATTGCAGCCGAATCGCACTGCATTCCTCTAATGCCAGTCTGTGCATATTCAACACACACCTAAGAACCTTTCGGTTTCTCGTCGGACAGAACAGAAAAGTGACGACGAGCTGACAAATGGAAATGCTGATGGTACCGCATTGAAAGTTCTTTAGCATCCATTCTGTTGCATATGTTTGTCAATAGAGACGGCTCATGGATTTTATACTCCGGCGTCATGACAACCGGATGCCCTGAGCAATAGAAGATGTGACAGTTCATTCAGGCTAATGGAGCTCCAGATCTGAACCCAGTCATTTGAAGGGATGTCCATGCCCCTTCAGAGATACAGTGTACGTGAATTAGCTTAGCTAATGTGTCTTTGGATCTCTGTACAGGACCTCGTCTTTCTGGTGGCCACAGTCTGCATGAGACATCGTCTGTTCTCGTGGAAACTGTCAGCAAGTCATCAGCGATGGGAGGGGCTTTTGCCTCCTTACCCAAATTCTCCTCAGATGCTAGTAAAGTCATCTCCAGAGGCGCCGGCCTGTCGAAGGCCTTCGTAGGTCAGAAGAACACGTTCACAGTCGACTGCAGCAAAGCAGGTGAGGAAGAACACTTCAGATCACAGACAGGAATGATTTGTTCTCTATCTGCAACATAAAAATGGATCATTGTTCACCGTGGACTGATGTCTTTGTTCATGACTCTGCAGGCACCAACATGTTGATGGTGGGTGTTCACGGGCCGAAGACGCCCTGCGAGGAGGTGTACGTCAAACACATGGGCAACAGGATGTACAACGTCACATACACTGTCAAAGAACAAGGCAGCTACATCCTTATTGTCAAATGGGGGGACGAGAACGTCCCCGGGAGTCCCTTCCACGTCACCGTCCCTTAAAACTGAACACTTCATCTCTATGTCTGTTTCTCCGCTGAAGCTCCTCGTCCTCCCCATCCTCATGCACTGAAGGCACAGAGACTCTTCACTTCCTGTTCAAGTGTTTCACCGTCTGCACCAAATTTTTCTTTCATTTCATTCTCTTCTTTGTGTGTCTTGGAGACACTCGCCGCCCGCATCACCAGCAGTATATTTGTTGCCATTTCTGAAAATTACAGCATAGCTTCAGTCGTAGACGGGACACCGAGTTTCTCTGGTGTTCGTCAGAATAATGGTGCAGACGACGCTTTGAGAAGAAGCAGTTTGAAATATAAAGTGCTAACATGTTGAACATGAACACAATCTACGTAGCCTGTTTCTAAACTAGTTAGCATGATGTAAGAGTCACATCACACCGGCTTTTATAACAGGTCAACTTTGAACTGTGCAAATTTGTGCTGTTGATCAATTGCCAACAGCCTTGACAGTGCTAGCCAAACATGTGTCAATACCAGAAGATATTAGCATGATATTGTCCTGTTAGCACATTAGCTGCTGAATGCAAACCAGATATTAACTCCTGCACAAAATATAAAATCTAAGTTGGATCTTGTTTGAACAATATCTAACTGAAGTCAGAATCTCGTCCAACCAAAGTTAAACTACTTTGCAGACATCAGAGCCGAGGATAAAAATAAATCACCTGGAGGACTTCAGGGACTAGCTGAAATGAACTCAACACATGAAATCCAAACCTTGGACTAGTTTCACTGATTCAGATTCAGATTAAGTGAAAGACAATCTTCCCTTCACAATGATGATGATCGTGATGAATTCAATCATTTGGACAAAACCACTCAGCAGCTTTTCACTCTTGAGATTCTTCAGGGTGTTTCAGGGTTTTGGAAAAACAGGTTTAGGATTGTTCAACCTGGAACAGAAGCAACTTGTTTTATATGACATCTAGAACTGGTCAAACGTGTGTTGTGATGGTGTTTTCTCACAGAGCTGAGGCTATAATGGAGGTTCAGGACAAGCTGTGCTCTGACTTTATTAGTTTTATTTATTCTCTTTTTTCCCTCGTTTTGATTTTCTTTGACAGAAAATGGTCTTATTGTTGAGAGAGCAGGTGATGAGGTTGACGTTCTGGCCTGAATGATTAGTTCAGATGTGATGATTTTTTTTTTACCACAGGAAAAAGCGCAGTTAAACAATCCTTTTATTTTGTGAATGGTGGAAACACACAGTGATGTTGCAATGACACAATACTACAGAGTGATATTTTATAGTGATTTTGTATGTATCAAAAATGAATGAATGACACAAATTTAACTGTCTGATATGTTAACCTTCATTCTGGCAAGATTGTGCAGGCATAATAAAAGTTTATTCGCTAACTTGCCACAAAGAACGGCTGCTGATTGTCTGATGTTTGTTTCACTGATTTTAATGAAACAGTTATCGTTCTCCAGAGCAGGGATTCTCAATGACCGGCCCGTGACCTGCTGCCGGTCCACACAGTGTCGGTTCCTGGGTCACAAAGATGTGATCTGAGAGGAACCGACCAACCATCCACACCTCAAATGCCTCCACCGTCCGCCTGCAGAGAGCAGTGAAGGCCAGACGATTGGTATATAAGAATATGTACAATTTGTCCTCACGGTGGCGCTGCAGGAAAGGTCATGGAGTCGTCTTCTGGTGAGCAGAAATGAGATCAGGACGTTTAATGATTACGTGACTGTTGGTTTGCAGATCAGTGATGAATGATGTAGATTTGTGAAGTTTGTTCTATATGCTGTCCTTTAGTGTCAGCTACGTGTTTAAATTTACAGTATTCATTCTTGATGGACTCCAGTTTGAGCTGCAGGCTTTGAGTTGTGGTTACGTATGAATAGAAATTTACAGCATCTAAAATGGTGATTTATGCTTTCTTTTAGCTGCAGCTACGTACGCATGTAAAATTATATACACAAAGTTAAAAACATTTTTTACATGTTATTTACACTCTTCATGCGTTGCGTTTCTGTTTTTACGTAACGTTGCGAAAATCTTATATATGTCCATCTTATATATGTGTGGACATTTGGGATATATTCACTCTTTTTGTTACATTTACAT
Source organism: Chelmon rostratus (assembly GCF_017976325.1). Classification (NCBI taxonomy): domain Eukaryota; kingdom Metazoa; phylum Chordata; class Actinopteri; order Chaetodontiformes; family Chaetodontidae; genus Chelmon; species Chelmon rostratus. Next base: position 20,817,674 of record NC_055679.1, on the reverse strand, counting down.
CTGTACATAGATATCTGCAATAATCACATGTGCATGTGGTTCCTAACAGTAAACTTCATGATCAGGGTCAAACTCTTCATCCCTGTCTTGAGTCTTTAACACATTACAATTATTTCAGCAGTTGTTTCAGCTTGCTGGTAGACGTAGCTGTCAACACATCTGTTGATTGTTCTTTTTTATTCAAAATTAGTCAACGTTTTTACTACGTGTCTCAGATTTTTGGTCTTTGTTCTGTTATTTTTCTGGTTTTCTAGTAATATTTTGCTCTCATCCGTGAGGTGAAGTCAGAATGAAGCAGATCATAGAGGCACTCAGACAAAGTGAGAGCATCTTTTGATACCAACCCTCTCAGCTTCAGGCTCCAACAGGAAGTGGACTTCACTGATTAAAATTTCATCGTCTGCAGGTTCTTAAAGGCCGGACCGACTCAGCGGCAGCTTCTCTCTCTGGATTTGTCTGTTTTTCTCAGATGTGTTTGAGTCTCAGTCTGAGTTTTCCCCCACAGGGATCTTTAAAGTTTCATCGAAACAACAGCTAGAAGGCAGTAAAAACTGCAGCTCCGCTCAAGTTTGGACTTAACAAAAAGTTTAAAAAGGAGGTCAGCTTGTTAAAATGAGAAAATTCACAAAAAGGTAACATCCCTCATAAGATATGACAAACAGACGAGGGAAACTAAAAAACAAAATACAAAACCTAATTTCACATCAAACAAAACACTGATATAGTTTAGTTTTAGTCTAATGAACATAATCTGCCACAATAACAGAAAGTAGATCCAGTACAGAGAACAGATTTAATCTAATATCAAACATGTTAGATGGCTTTTTTTTTTTTTCAAATTGGCAAAACAGATTTAAACAGTGTGAAATCATGAAAGTTCAAGACCGTAAAAAATAGTTTAGAAAAAAGAATAAAGTTTTCTATTAAAATAATTCAATGAAAGAGCAGCTGTGAAATGATAAACTGATGTTTTATGGAGGAAGCAGCGTGTTGTATAAGGATCACATGATCTTCATTTATTAAACAAAATAAGACGAATCAAACTCAGAAGACAGAGATGCTTCAGCTGAAACGAAACATTTTCCTGACTGTGTGAAGCTGTGAGGTGCTGCAGGAGACCAGCAGGTGGCAGCAGAGATTCATCAAACTGACAGGCTGAAGCTCAGCGGCACAACATGATGAAGAGTTCAGAATCAGAAAACACCACCAGAATTTACCATGAAAACATCACAGAAGATGAAAACAGGTTCTGAGAGCAGACGAAGAAAAAAGAGACTGAATGAAAACCATCAGCAGGACGAACGAACAGCTGAGCGATGAAAACAACAGAGAGAGAAACGCTGAACTTCAGGTGAGTCTCAGATTTAAACACCTGTTCGGACTGATGGACAGAGGTTTTATCACCTGAGACTTTTCTTTATCTGCTTCTTGGTTTTCTAGTTTCCTGTTTTTATCTCTTCCCGAGAAACCGAGAACCAAAAACAGGTCTGACAAAAAAACCTCACTGAAGTAAAAGTATGTAAGTGTTATCAAAGTACTTCAAGTACAAGTCCTCATGTTGCAGCAATGCATCACATTCTATTAGATCATCATATGTTTGTCCTGTGAGAACCTCGTATCTCAGAAAAACAGCCTGTTTTCAGCTGATCCAAGAGGCTTTTAAACAGTTTATTTAGCCGAAGAAGACGTGAAGGAAAACTTCATCCTTCAGTTTATCACAAACATTCAACAGCAACACATCTGGAGATACGAGCTTTTCACTGGACAGGAAGGAATCTGAAGAGTAACTAAAACTGAAGATAAATGTTGTGGAGTAAAACACTTAGTATTTAAATAAAATGGAAATACTCAAGTTAAGCACAAGTACCTCTAATTTGTACTTAAGCACAATACTTGAGAAAATGTACTTAGTCACATTCCAATACTGATGATGATGGTAGTGAAGATGATGATGGTAACAATGATATGATGATGATGATGATGGTAGTGAAGATGATGATGATGACGATGATACGTGTTCATGTTGTCTCAGGATGCCCCCTCCTCCTCCTCCTCCTCCTCCTCCTCCTCCAGCAGCATTAGTGAGGGTATTATTAGTCTGAGCGGACGGCTGTAATTAATGCCTCTGGAGGGGTGGTGGTGGGGGGGGGTTGACGGGGCAGCTGAAGCTAAAAATACCTCCTCCTAATTTAACCAGCCGGATTTCTAATCCAGGAGACGCTGAGTCCCTCCTCCTCCTCTTTTATTCTCATCACTGTTGCGTCAGAGGGAGGAAACAACACAGGATGAAGTACTCAGATCCTGTATTGGGCTAAAAGTACCACTACCACAATATAAAAATACTCCATTATGAGAACCTATTCAAAACCTACATGAATACGAGGACACAAGGACATGTAGTAAAAGTACTGGCTGTGCAGTAAAATGTCTTCTACCCTACGTCACATACCGTTTTTATTTATTCATTTGAAAGGGACAGTGCACATTAACGAACATCAGTATGTGAGTACATGTGTACATGTGTCGGAGTTAGCAAGCCTGCTAATTTACATCCGTAGTCCCTCGGCAGGTAACAGACAGACAGACACACAGGAGGTAAGACAGACACACAGGAGGTAGACGAGAAAAGAAAAGAGGGAAGATAATAATAACAGTACACAAGGAGTTCACATTAAAATACCCACAAACATAAAGTGCCGGGTGTAAAGTGCCAGTTGTTAAAGTGCAAGTGCATGGATAGTTAGATAGATCACATGTGGTAGCCCACACCGTTAGCTAGTTTAGTCCAGTGGGGCTCAACCTGGGGGCTGGGCCCCTCTGAAGGGTCACCTGATACATCTGAGGGGTTGTCAGATGTTTGAAGAAGAAAAAACAAAGTTCTGAAACACAAACCCTTTTTCAGTTTCTGGACTTTAATCCAATCTTTGATCTTTGGTGAAATATTGATCATTTGATCAGTTATTGAGAGGTTAAATTTGTTGAACTGGTGACGACTCACAGAGTTTTTGATTGACAGTTCGGGAGGAAGTAACAGAAACTGCTTCCTGTAAACGATCAGTTGTGAGTGATAAATGATGAAGGTAAGATGGTGAAGATGATAAAACATGACAGTTTTAATCAAATCAGCTTTAAATCAGTCACATCAGTTTGTAATTGATTACTTCATTTTCATCAGGTAATGTTTGTTACCTGCAGTCCTCTTTCAGTGTTTCCTTCTGAGAGTTAGAGGACTGGAAGTAGAGACTGGCATGAAAACAAAAGACTGAAATAAAGTACAAGTACCTCACATTTGTACAAAAGTGGGATATTTAAGTAAATGTACTTAGTTACATTCCACTGTGTCAGATTTACTTTGAATTAAAACATTTAAACGGCCACAACAGGAGCAAACGAGTTGATTATCATTTCATTATCCATTAACACAGCTCCCAGTGGATTCTGGGAGCTGAGACGAGGAGAGAACCAGTCAGCCATGTTCAGTCTGCGATGTAGGGTCCCTCAGGCCCCTCCCCTCCCCCCTCCCTCGGCCAATCACATGGCTCCTGACTGAGAGCTGGAAAATTGGGGTGAAAGAAGGAGCAGAATATTGTGTGTGTGTGTGTGTGTGTGTGTGTGGTTTTAGTGGTGATAGCAGTGGGGTGTTTCTGAACCAATCAGTGTGTCCGACGGCAGGTCGTGACCTCACCATTCTGTTATCTGCACGCGCTCAGTACGTACCTGTGCACACCTGACAGGCTGAGGCCAGGTGAACTGCTGCTGAAAGAAGAGGAAAAGGTTTGTTTTGCTTTTATGAAAACTGTTTTCTCTCACAGCAACAAGCGCACACACACACACACACACACACATTTTTTATGTTTTTTGGAGTTATTACATAAACTTACATTCATTCAAGTCTTCACCCTAAAGTTTAACAATGTATGTTATGAGGTCCATCATTTTGGTCCCCATAAAGCTGTTAAACTGTGAGTGGCCTTCTGCTGTTGGGACCCCACATATATAGAAAAACAAGCACACACATTCACTTTAAGGTGTGACACACCAGACGGGAGGTTTCAGTCTCATGGTTTCCCGATTTAATCATATTTTTAAAGCTGATATCCAGTCAGCTGACACACACTCACACACCCTGTTATCTGCTGACAGTCACTTCGGGTCCTTTCACTGCCGCCTGTTACCAATTAACGTCTTTGTTCTCATCAGTCGAGGACCTCAGTCCAATTAACGTCTCAGTAATCAGACAGAGATGAAGTAATTGTTAATTACGCAGCCTGTCGAGCTTTGATTGGACGCTGTGATCAGGTAAACACTTTAATTTCCTCTGAGATCACAGAAACACATTAGCTGTGCGTGTGTGTGTGTGTATGATGTCAGGAGAACTGATCTGACAGCAGCTGAAACGCCTCAAACTCAACCAAATCACAGACGTTGTTATATTGAGTAAAGAAATTAAACAGGTGCCGTCACCTGAAGACTGAAGGAACATAAAGAAAACACACTGACAGCTCGCAGCAGGAAACAGGAAGTACTGACAAGCCTCTCGCGTTAGCTGGAAAGTAGACAGAAGGAGTTTGATGAACGTTGCTTTTGTTAAAATGACAACTGTCACCAGAACTGTATCAGCTGTAGCTAGCTAGCTAAGTGAGCTAACATTAGTTCCACAAATCTCCAGGTGACTTTTTATTCTTTGCAGCTAAAATGAAAACTTCCTGAAAGGGTCTTTGTGTAATTTATGGACTCCAGGAGGAGGAGCTGTTTCACGGATCCAAATTAATAAACAAATATCCACATACATATATGGATATAATGTAATGACTACACATGCTAACAGACTGAGGCTAAAGCCAACAGATTCCAGGTCATGTTATTGCACAAAAAGACCTTGGCTTAAGATAAATAATCCCAATTATCATGCTAACAGACTGAGGCTAAAGCTAACAGGCCCCATTTCATGCTAGCATGCTAACAGACTGAGGCTAAAGCTAACAGGGCCCACTTCATGCTATCATGCTAACAGACTGAGGTTAAAGCTAACAGATCATGATACCTGATGATGGCGTGAAATGAAAAGTTTAAAGATCAATGAAGTTGTGACAGTTCATCCTGAGGGGAACGTGAGTGTCCGAACCACATTTGATCACAATCATCCAACAGCTGTTGAGATATTTCAGCGTTACTAGCATAGCTAAAAGCACACAAAAAAATTTACTGAGAGTTTCTTCACTAAACTTTCCCATAAAGAGCAGGACAGAGCCGCTAACGTTAGCCTGAATTCTGATATACAGTGCATGGCCCATGCTGAACAAGTCTTTTTCTAATGTAAACTGTAAACCACAAAACAATGTAGCTACATAGATGATGCTAAGCTAGCTTTTAGCCTAGGTTACCACTCGTTTTGTTGTTGAATTAGCATCAATATAAAAAGATGTAAAGTCTAGCCTAATGCACCTCCTTTCTATTTTACTTTCAGAGTTTCTGATTCTTGATGTTTCTGTCTAAATGAAACAGATGGAAGTAAAACAGAAACTGAAACCTTTGACAACATTTTACCTGCAGACGCTCACCTGGTGGACATCATGTCTGCATGGATCCAGTCTGTTTTCGGATACTCTGCAGCAGCAGCAGCTGTTGGTGGAAAACTGTGACAGAACAATATGTGGATGTTTGAGCCGTGAAGCCCTGAAATGTGTCGTTTTGTCTCGTTCTGGCTGATTTCCGCTCTGCTGCTCCGTATTGGGATTCACTTCTTCTTATCAGAGCTGCAGCTGATGATTCACAGCAGACAAACAGCAACATTTGGCTCAGATTCACTCACAGAGAAGTCGCTGCTCTCTGGAGCTTGATGGGATTTGGTTGTTAGGAGCAGCAGTTCAGCAAATTCCCTGTAAAACACTGTTTGTTTACCTTTTAACAGTGAATTTCTTCCCTTTTGACGACACGCTGCATGTCCACAACAAGCTGCATGCTAAATATAGAACATTAATCCAAGTTTGATCCAGTCTGCAAACTCAAACTAACCCTTCTGGCTTCTCCTACAGTCTACACGGTTGTTAGGTTAATTAAAATAGACGTTAAGCAATGCGTTAAACAGATTCAGCAGCAAAGCTTTAGACTTCAGTTTTGTTGACTTAATTCACTATTGTGAATCTCTCCGCTGCCTCCTCCAGCTCCTCTGCGTTACAATCTAAATCATTTGAATATTTAGGGTCATGTTTAGCCTAGCTTAGCACAAACACTGGAAGCAGGGAGAAACCTTTAGCCTACCTCCATCAAAAGAGAAAAAAAATAATGTTCCAACAAGTCTGTCTGATCTACTTGTTAGTGACGTGTTAGCGAACAAGCCAGTTCACCAGTCCACCCTGAAGTCAGCTGGGTCGAGTCTGCTGGTGTCACACACTGCTGTGATACACTGAGTAAAAGAAGCAGCGCTCAGAGGATCTCAGTCATTTTGAAACTGTGAGCGTGAACCTCCTGACCACGACATTAAAAAGTGGTCTGATTTCAAACACGAGGCGAGAAGCTCGTTAACGGTAACAAGCTGTTCATTGGTCACCCTGAAGCTGCAGGTTATTCTTACTCCCAGCAGGACAGTCTGAGCACATTTCATCAGTGTTATCATGTGTTGACTGGTTTAGACAAAGATCATCATCACTTATTGTGACAAACATCGAGTGAAACAAGGAAAAGGTTGTTACCTACTCTTCATCACTGTGTAATCATAGTGAAGCTTCTTTCAACTGTAGATTCCATTAATGGCACTGAAAAGACCGACAGATGTGGACCAACACGCACTCAGGAAGCTGCTGCAGCTACAGAGAACAAGGAATGGTTCTCGTGCTGTGATTGGCCACACTGATGCACCGTGACTGATCGGCCATCACATGACGCGTCCTTTAAAAAGACTTCCTGAGGAGTAACGACACCGACGACGTCACACAGGAAGTGAAATGCGGCAGAGAGAAGGTCGATTTAAAAGTAGAGTTTAGTTTTGTCATCAACAACATTATTACCCCCATCACCCCCACCTCAGACCCGAGAGTCTCTGTGGGGAACATTACATTATAAATAATGAGCCCAGTGTGTGTGTGTGTGTGTGTGTGTGTGTGTGTTTATAGGTGCAGCTCTGTCCTCTGTGTCTCACAGCCATTACCACCTGTCCACTGGGTGTAATGGATGATGCTATAAGAGCCTGTTTTTCGATGTGTGTGTGTGTTAAGGTGTGTGTGTCCTTGGCCAGGTGTGCTGACTTTCTTTTTTTTCACCTCCGTCCTCTCCCTCTCTCTCTCTGTGACACATCATCCTGTTTTGTTCCCTTCATTCTCATATTTATCTTTTCTTTTTGTCCCTCCATCATCCTGCTGGTCTCTTTCTGGTCTTTTTACTTTCTGCAGGCCAAGAAAACATTTGTACACCTGACAGGTAACGTCTGCGCACCTCATCTGCATCCTTGTAATAGACTGTTTTATAATCCTGATGTCCTAAAGTGCTCCACGCAGCCTGTGTCCTTGTGTCTGTGGAGGAGATGATGTGATGATGTGATCAGATCCTGTCAGTCTGCGCCTCCATTCAGTCTGCTGGATTAGCTGTTAGCAGCTCCCGTTAGCGGTGTAGTGGATCTGAATCACTGGATCACTGTGATCAGTCTTCTTCTCTGATGTCTTCGTGGATTTCTGCTGGATCCTTCAGATCCAAACAAACACACAATTCTTTCAATTAATCCAGAAACAACCGGTTTGGTTGAACTTTGCTCGTTAGTATCGCCCTCCATTGTTAGCGGTTAGCCTCTGTTACAATGGGTCAAGCTGACTTTTAAGAGCGCCCCCTGCTGGACCACAAGACAAACTGCTTCAGACGCAGTGTTCCACTTTCAGACTGCAGACAGCTCATTACATTTTGTATTTTTACCACATTCAGAGACAGTTTTCCCTTCAGATTAGTTCTGTGTTGGGTTACAGTTAAGGCTAAGATGGTGCAAAGTAATTACATTTACTCTGCAGTACTTATGGTACTTGTACTCGTCCTTTTTATGCTACTTTAAGAGCAGAGTGTACTTTCAGTATTCTCGCAGCATCCAGTTCTTCTATATTTCATATATCAGCGGGTCTCCTGGTTCACCTGCACTGCATCCAGAGGAAATACTGGATTTTAACAGCTCTCTATTTATTGATCAGCTGACTTACTGTCAGGCAGCAGATCAAAGATTTTACATAGAAAACATGTGGTCGATCACTGCTCCGTCCATCAGCCTGTGAGACGAAGACAGATGGAGGGACGGAGACCTGCAGTCACAGTCGTCTTTCATAAGCGGAAGAGGAGGGTCGAGGGAGACCAGCAGGGCAGGAGGATGAAGAGAGGACTGGTAGTGATGAGTGAAGGAAAGGATGATTGAGTGAGAAGAAGTCCGACTCCTCTGCTGAGTCTGTCTGCAGGGTGAAGGATGGATGAGGAGGCGAAGGCATCATTCCCTCTCCAACGAGCCACAGCGAGGGCGGAGAAATGAGACGTGTCCGGGGAAACAGATCAGGATCAGGAGGAAGACAGCTGACAGAAGGTGGAAGTTCAGGATTCAGGTTTTAATCAGCCAACATGTCTCAGCTCTTTGATTTCAGATCAATGTCTTCATGTGCACAGTGATCAGGAGTCAGAGAAAAGCATTGATCTGTTTAAAGAAGTATAACACAACCTTTTGTCTTTACTGGAAGGAAGAAAGAAGACTTACTTCTCTCAAGTCCTCCACTATGACTCCAGGAACCTCAGACTTGACGTGAGACTGGCTTTAATAGACTTGCGACTTGACTTGGACTTGAGACTTGACTTGAGTGAATTGACAGACTTGTTATTTGATTTGGATTTTTGCCCCACAGGACCTGAGATCTTGTCTTGATTCTTGCTTTGACAGATTTGAGGCTTGAGTTGGACGTGTCCCCGTGGACTCAAGACTGGAGTTTAGACTTTGACATTCTTTGAGGTGTAGAAACTTCAGACTTGGTTTGAACTTGTGACTTGAACAGTGACCTTGGTTTGCACTCTAGTCCAGTTTAAAGGACCTGAGATTTCTTGGACTGACTTGTGATGAGACAGTCTGGGATGTTCTGAAGGGACCAGAATACATTAAACGGTGATGGAGTGTTTCAGTGGAGGAAAACCTTGATGATGTGAGTCGGAGGGAGTTTCTCGCTCAGATAACTTTTAAACAACTCGCTGTGGCGGTCGGTCTCTGCACTCAGCAGCGGTCTGTGGACAGAAGACGCATATTTTATGTCCGTCTCATTAGCTGCGGTAATGAGCCGTCCCCGCTGCCGTCTTCACATCGCTGTTCCTCATTTGTAAGTGTTGTTTCTCCGCCTGCTTCCTGTCAGCTCCCATAATCCCCTGCTCCGGCCTCTTATTGATCAGCCTCCTTGTCGGTTTGTTTGGACCCGATCGGATGTCTTCTTTCATCTGAGTCGGACTGTTGGACACAAACATGTGCTGCGTCTTAAAGGCCACGTCCTCATAAAACACCAAACAGCCTGCGAACATGAACGCGCTCCGCTGTGTGGAACGGATTCACATTCAGCCTGAAACAGCGGTGAAGGAGATGAAGGTCACTTCCTGCTTCTGTCAGCTTCGCTGGACATCAGTGAGATAAAAGTTCCATCAGATTCAGATCAGTTTAGTGAGGTGAGAGCATCTCTGAACGGACACATCCGGAGCCTGCCTTCATTACTAATCTGTGCTTTTACTCAGTGACACGTTCAACTTTTGAAGTCTGTGATGGAAAATCTACGAAAACACTGATGAAGTGAAGAAAAGATTTTGTAGTTGATGTAACGTTTGTGCTGAAGGTCAGCCGGCTGTTAGCTGAACCTCTAACCCTAAAATGCTTCACAAGAGCAGCACTTAGTCGTCACACAAGATTCCAGTTAGCAAGCAAGCTAGCTAGCTACTTGAGAGTTAGCTAAACCAGCCCACTAGCTTGTTGCCCTATTTTGGTTGCTTGTTTCTGGACAGCTAGCATGTTGATGGTCAGCTAGCCACAGCAGGTCACCATCTAATCAGGCGAGTAGTGACAGCGTCGAGCTGTTTTGTGACTCATAAGCACGTGATTGGCTGCAGCGACCTGCAGTGCACAGCCGATTAGCAGGATGATTGGATGGATCTGGTTGCCGTAGCAGCAGATTTGTGTCTTTTGTTTTAGTCTCTTGATGGTGTTTTCATCACAATTGCCGTCGACCATCTCAACGTCATTGTCATTGCTCCGTTCTGATTGGTGCACGATGAAAAGGTTCAGTACGGCTACGAAGAAGACTGAAGGTTCAATGTTCCTGTGAAACATCTGTGCAGTGATGGTGGACTGAGTAACCTACGTCGTTTTTCAGGGTTTTGTATTATTGGAGACGCAGACGAGCTGTCAGACCGTCGCCTCGGTGTGCTCAGTCTCTGTCTGATGTCAGTTTGTGTCTCAAAACCCTCGTATTGTCTTCCCATCTACTATATGATACAAACACTTGAAAACGGGTCAAAATTGACCCGAAGACAGTTGGAGGGTTAAACTAAAACTAAGTGAGTCTACAAGTTGAATGTGTGTCCTTCGTTTGCTTTGGGACGTTTCAGCCACTGTAAAGACGTCCTCACTGCAGATAAACAACTGTACTACAACACACACACTCACACACACACACACACACACACACACACACACACACACTCACACACACACTCACCTTGCTGTCACCTCAGGACTCCGGCTTTAGCTCTGACCAGTCTGATGGTCGGGTAATTGGTTTCCATTAGAGCGCGCTGTTCCGTCCTTCCCATCAGGCCGTGCAGGAGGGGGCGTGCCCTCAATTCCCCGCAGCCAGACACACTCGGCCGTCGCCGTCTGATAACCTCCACCTGAACAGGGAGGGGGGGGGGGGGGGGGGGGGGTTAATGAGGAGCGTTCATCGTAACGAGGACGTCGGTTCATTCTGTTCTGATGATCTCGACCTCTGAGGTTCGTTCAGACGCTGCAGCGGGACACCATCTGTGTGACCCCTCCCATCAAACACGGTGAAGTGTACCTTCTGTGGTTCAGAATGTTTCCACCCAATACTAACTGAGTACTTTGTACATTACAGTACAGGGATCACGTTTTTATACTGCATAAAGCTGCACTTTACTTTGTTTGCTGCATAAAAATATGAGACAAGACAACAGTCTGACGAGCAGCTTTGTGTTTATACGAAGGATCCTACGAAGCAGCTGATTGGATGTTTCACACCACAACATTTTTTAACCGTCCTCTCGTAGTGTTGATATGATATATGAGAGTATAACGGACATTTTTGAGTACGTCTTCCTGTTTATACCTGCATACTTTTACTTAAGTGACATTTTCAATGCAGGACTTGCTGGTAACTGAGTATTTTCAAAGCGTGCTCGTCGTACTTTCACTTCAGTAAAAGCTCATCGGCCACGTTGGTGTTAAAGGAGGACGACCAGGTTTTAAATTGAGTGCAGCCCCTGGGGGCTCGTCCGTCCACCCGCAGCCTCTGTAGCTTCCTGTTTTAAAGCTCTCCGTCACGTCGAGTCGTGCTCAGTCAGAGTTTGAGGGTCTTTGTGTTTTCATTGCACTTCACTAAATAAAGCAGCTGGTGGGGGTGTCGACGAGGCGTCTATCAGTCCCCCGTGGACCTGAAAACACTCACAAACTGACTGCACTCATCTTAATTGGCCCTTAAGTGGTGGTTCACTGGTGTTAGATTCCCCCTGTGAGTTCTACAACCATCAGCATGAAAACTTCTGGTTGAAATCAGCGCTGTGATCTGAGCTGCGTGTCGTTAGCAGACGATGTCTGACTGGGGGGGAAGTGTGGAGGCCCACCGTGGTTTCAATTCTTCCTGAATGACTTATCATTATTATTTATGTCATTATTCATGTTATGAGAAGTTAATTAGCTGGTTAACAGGTTAATTGTCTCTCAGATTAATAACATCCAGTTACATTTTCTTTAAGTGAAGTTACTGATGAAAACTTCACAGAACGTTAAATCAGCAAAGAAAGAAGACAACTAAACTAATAATCAATGTGTTTCATTAACGAGAGCCATAGCATCTCATTTCAGCTCTAATCTGAGTCATTATGGTATGTATACATCATTTCACCCTACAGACGTCAGAATGTCGCAGCTCAGGAGTCACAGAGATGAATATTTTATTTATTTATTTTCCTCCTCCTGTTTCATTAAATTACATTTTGTAAATTTAAGAAAGTAGTTGATTTAATGGTTTATTTATTTGATACCAGTAGCAGTCAATGGCCGTGACCTAGAACTGACAGATCAGTAGGGGGAAGCAGTGAGTCGAGGAAAAATCAGGTAATTTGGAGGCTGCTGGGACTCACCTGGGTTTGGTCAAGAACAAAGAAGCCATGCAGCGGCAGCGGCGGCGGTGGCGGTGGTGGCGGCGGCGGCGGCGGCAGCGGCAGCAGCTGCAGTGAGCGACATCGCTGTGGAGGCATGAAGACGCTGCTGGTGTGCGTTGTTTGATTTATTCAATGAAGATGAGATGATCGATTTTGCTTTGTCTCTTTGTGTTTAATATAAATTTGAGAAGTTAAATGAAATGAATTTATGGTACAAAGTGAAATGTTGAAGCATATTTACGTTCTGATGATGTTTATTTATCCCTTTCAGGATGATTAATTATGATCATGTCTTTCTGTTAAAGGTTATCAACCTGCTCTATTCTTCAGAAATAAAGAAAGAAAGCTGAGCCGTTTGTGAGCCTCCAGGCCTTTTTCGAGTTTAGGCAAACTGATGTTACAGCAAAATAACTCGACAATTATTAATTGAAATATGGGATTTAACAGACATGTATTCAGATTAGAAGATAACGAGTATTGATCCACAGATGCTTTGCTTCCCTCTGTTTGGCCACTCCGGGCCTCCGTATGTTTTTAGACCAACAGGGAGCTGCTGCCTGGACTGAACTCGAATCCAATTATGTTCAATGATATTACGTTTGACTGTAGGCTTTTATTTTCCAGGTACAGATGACTTCCCCTCACAGCCCCCACCTGGGAGCTGCTGCAGGTTTCTTCTTCTGCTCAAACATAAACTGCAGCCGGAGCCGGGGGGAGGACATCGGACACAAACAGCTCTCAGGTTGTTCCTGGGGTGAATCATGTGACACAGCTGACGAGGTTCGGTTCCAGTTACTGGATCATTTCCTGGACTGACTGACTGACGGATTGATGATTCATCCAATCACATTGACCAGAACTGCAGGTCAGTTTGAAGACCAGCAGCCGGACTCAGGTTTGATCCAGCAGCCTCTCGAAACTTAAATTCACTCAGAAACCCGATGAGTCCTCAGAGCGAGTTCATGCTGCCGATGGTCTTTAACAGATCCAGCACAGCGGCGAGGACCCCCCCGAGGTCAACGAGACGATCGGAGGTAAACAGCGAAGTGGTAACAGGAGCTCAGCTGTCAGCTCCTCTCCACATCTGGACAGAGACTGAAACAGAAACAGAGACACATCTGGACAGAAGCGCCGGAGCATCAGCAGCTTTATGTAACTAATCTGTCAGTCAGGTCTAATCACAAACAGCTGCAGTCAGAAATCCCCCGACGCTTCGACGCTTCACCTGCCTCCAGCTTCATCTTCCACCTCTCTGCCTCCTCCCCTGACCCTCCTCCTCCTCCTCGGTGTCATTCATGATCCAGAAGGTCGCATTTGAACTCATGCATGCCTCCCTCTTTTTTTCCTCCTGCAGCGGAGACGGTGTGAGCGAGGCGTGGTGATGGATGAATATTAATGTGCTGTTCATTTTAAAGGTCCCGGCGGTGGAGGTTAATGTGCAGAGTCAGAGGACGACGTGTGATGAAATCTAATCTGTTGCTGCTCGACACACGACACGTTCAGTGTCATTACTTCAGAGGATCTACAGGTGTCTCATAAAGCCTTTAAATCCACAGTCTAACAGCTTATTACAGCACAGAGACACTTTGTCAGCCATGTTTTTACAGAGTCACATGACTCTGTTTGTTATATTTAACTGACGGCTGGTAATGATTTACCTTTCAGCGTCACTTGACCTGCTTAAAGCTGCTCTGTTCAGATTCAGAATCAGCAGATATTTCCAGCCATAAATGAAGCTGATGAGCTCAAACAGGAAATATATTGACTTTGGATCAGCAGGCGATCACTTCCTGTTCGATGTCTGACGCAGCGTCTCAGCATGTTTGGACTCAGGTTGTATTTACAGTCAGCGTTTGGTTTGAACAGTTAGACCCCGTGTTCATGTTCATCAGCTGTCTTCTTCTTCTTCTCTGCTCTGTTATCGCCTCCTGTAGGTAAGAGGACTTATCTGAAAGTTACTGCTGGGAAACAGCTCCAAAGTTCTACTAGAGGTCAAAACCTCCACAAGGACCCTTCAACCTGCATGAGACTCAGCAGAGGATCAGAACCAGACCCCGCAGGCCGGGGCGGACTGGGCCTGTGACATTCAGTCAGGAGCTTTGACTCATGATGAGTTTCCTTCGTGGGGAGTCTAAACCCGTCGTCTGATCAGGATCCTGCTGAGCGCCTTCTGCTGGTTTTCTGCAGACATCAAGGCAGAGCCAGAAGAGCCTGGAGGCCTCAGGATCCTCCAGGAGGAACTGGAAAATGTTGCTTAGACACCTGGACTCCCTTGTTTAACTCCCAGGAAGTGGATGCACCAATCATGTGGTTTCATTCCGGTTCTCTGTTAACATGAGAGCTTCCTCACTGAGCTCATCAGTGTTAGTGCTGTAAGTGCGAACCGTTTGCCTGCTGACGAGTGGACAGATGGGTAATGTGTCCACAGAGCAGGGTTTTGTCTACCTGTCCAGGGACAACAGACACATTAGCTGCTAGCTTACTTTTCATCGTGGACTGTCTCTGCAGAGTGAACTATGAAATAAGTGCAGTCGAGGACCAACAGGTGTGACCAGCGTCCATGTCCTCAGACAGAACTCACCTTCAGAACCATCCAGTCCAGCAGGTAGCAGGTTCCTGCGCTCAGCAGCTTCACACAGCGGATGTATGATGTATGAGACTGAGCTCCATCTGTCTGTTAAAGACGAACGAGTTTTACTTTAATGTTTCTCACAGCTTCGCTCCGACAGACGTACGAGAGGAACTCTCTCTGGTCAGATCGTTAATTACATTATTCATCACAGAACCGGACCCAAAAAACTTCACAGGGTCTGCTTGATGACCCCCTCCAGTTGCCATGACAACCAGGTGATAAAGCGGTAAAGATGACGTGTACAGAGGTACAAGTACCTCAGATTCGTACTCAGGTGCAGTAGCTGAGTGAGCGTATTACTTTCCTCCTCTCACTGAAGCACAACATTTAGAATCAGTTCAGGTGTGACTGGACTCACCTGAGAGCCTCAAACCAAACCGTTCTAGTTTTATTTGGACGGTTTATCATTAATCACACATTCTTCTGCTGTTTGTCCTCCTCTGCCGCACATCTGTGCTCATCCAGCTGTTTGTCGGCAGCAGAGACACAAACTGGCCTTTTTAAGCTGCTAGTTTACAGATTTGTTGAGCAGATCCTCGGCTGGTTACACAACAGCTACACAATCCTGCAGCTTTAATCCTCACCGAGGATTTACTGCTGATCTCAGATCCTCACTGTCTGCGTCTTTCTGCCTTTTGAAAAGAGTTGTTTTTAATAAGAAAGTCAGCAGACTTGGAAACAGACAGATTCAATCTCATAACGTGTCTTTCAGAGTGTCGTGAAAATGAAAAGTCTGACCGCGTGGAGAAGACGAGAAGTTTTTAATGAACCAGAGACGCTGCGAAGTAAAAGGAAATTGCAGAGAGATGAAGAATCCATAAAAATCCTTTGTATTAAGTTATTTTGACTCCTGCTGCATGAAAACATGAACAAACTGAAGCTGCACAAAACTGAGCTCCACCTTCAGAGACCTGATGAGGTGAACAGAACTCCATCAGATCAATACGTTATCATTGGCTTTATATGAATGTTTTCTCATTCAAACTAATTAATATATATAATAAATATAAATCTAAAAAAATGTCTAATAAATAATTCACTGTGCTGTAACGTTCCTGTGAGCTCACTGTGACACCTGAAGCGACAGGTGATCACTCAGTTTGAGAGGTTGAGGCTCACCTGACAACTAACTGTACAAACTTTATTAGTCTGAGGAGAAAGGACGGCGCCGGCTGGTCACATGACGCTTGGTCAGCCCTGGTTTCTAACAGCAGACATCCACCGAACTGATAATAGTGATGATCGGTGATTAATAAGCGTGCTGATCAGTGCACCTACCAGCCTGTGACATCAGACATCAGCTGCTTTGGTTTTCAGAGTGCAGGTCGCTGCTGATTGTCGGGAGGTTTGAGGAGTCTGAACCTTCTAGAAACTTCTGAGATGTCAAATCTCAAACTTAACAAACTGATCTTGTTTAAAATGTTGAAGGATATTTCGTCTTCATGACCTTTGCAGCTCAGGTGTTCAGGACTCTGCAGAACTAGATTCCAGCATTCTGCGAGGGGAGGCTGAGGCTACAGAAGAGGCGTCAGAGTCCTGTTTTCACGCCGTGACGCTCTCAGTCATAAATGAGTTTTTCGCCGCTGGACGCCTGTCATGTTTCTTGTTTCTTCTTCTGTGGTGTTTGTGTGGTGAAACAAAGCGGAGGACAAACTACAAAGAAGAAAGTGATGTATTTCTACACTTTACAGTTTGGATCAGGTTAACTGGGTCAGCGTGTGTGTGTGTGTGTGTGTGTGTGTGTGTGTGTGTGAGACTGATGAATTTTGGAGGCTTTCCTCTCCCATCAGCACTGAATCCATCATGGCCGACAGCCACAGGAGCTGGTAAACAGTGGACGATTGATGCTGAGAGTGTGAGCCAACAGTCCTCCTGTAGATGTTCTCATTAATGCTGCTTTTTCCTGGACTGTTTAAAGTGAGGAAGTGTAACCCTGCTCCATTCATTCCTTCTGGTCGTTCACGTTGACTCGGGGACGTCACGCACGGCGGCAGACCGACGTTCATCCCGCAGATCGAACGGATTGTTTTGAGTCACAATAATCAAAATTACGATGCTTTGAAAAGGTCAGACGATGCTTCTGCTCCTCCGCGGTGTTGATGTGATGGATCTGTTGTTTTAGTGCAGCCGTGAATCTGCTGCTGACTTTGAGTTTTCTGTCCTCCTGCCGGCTCTGCTGGAAGCTCCTCAGCTCAGGATTTATTCATTTCTCTCACCGCACACTCACAAAATCACCATTTCTCTCTGGGTGTCGCCGCCCTGCCAACCCCGCAGTAATAAATGACCGTGGTGCTGCTCCAGGTTTCACGCTCAGGAGGAGGCGGTGTCGGTGGAGGTGGGGGGCCGCGGAGGGGTCGATGCGTGAAATGACTGTTTGAGCTCCACGCCATCCCGCGGTCCATCCGGATCAAATACCAGCAAACAGCCAATCAGAGGCCACGCACACGGACTTAAAATGGGTTTGGAAACATTGTGAAAATAGTGAAAATGTGGTGACACAAAGTGACGCCTTCACAGTGTTTAGTGATGCGGAAGTAGAAAGTGTCATGAAAAGAAAGCACTCAAGTAAACAGAAGTACCTCAATTTGTACTTAAGTAGAGTACTTTCAATTTCCTTCTTGTTGCTGATTTTGTCGTGGAGAAAAATTGAAATAAAAGGATTTTGTCTGGAATAAAGAAAGTTTAACTGTACTGTGAAATGAAGAAATTGAACGTGAAGTGTAGTATTCTTCTTAAATCACCAGAAAGTTGCACAGAGTTTGGTTGGTGTTGTGGGGGGGTTCAGTGGAAGTCGTGGCCTCAGTGCCTCTCGGACGCTCACACAGACTTTAAAGAGAAAAGTGTGTTTGAGGCCACCGGCGGAGCTGCAGGACATCCACGTTCACCCCAAACACACCTCCAGTGAGCCACAGAATACCTGATCAGACTGTTAGCTGAGGCAGAGGAGGATGAAGAGCAGCTGCTGCACCGTCCATCATCACTTGCAGGAGCAGGAGGAGGAGGAGGAGGTCTGTCTGAGGAGACACAGCTCAGAGTCAGCAGATCCATCACATCAACATCATCATAACAACAACAACCACAACAACCACAACTACAACAGCAACAACAGCAACAACAACAACAACAATTACAACAACAACAAAAACAACAACGACAACACCGACAACAACAACAAAAACAACAACAACAACAGCAACAACAACAATGACAACAACAACAAAAATGACAACAACTACAACACCGACGACTACAACAACAACAACAATTACAACAACAAAAACAACAACTACAACAGCAACAACAACAACAACAACAATTACAACAAAAACAACAACAACAACGACAACACCGACAACAACAACAAAAACAACAACAACAACAACAATGACAACAACAACAAAAACGACAACAACTACAACAACGACAACAACAGCAACAAGGACACCTCTGGACCCCGTCTGTCTGCCTCCTCGACTTCAGACCTGGGAGTCACTGGATGGAGCTCCTCTGAACTGTGTTTCTTCAGGACTCTGTCTCCAGTCCGCTCCGTCCAAACTGAAAACCTCTAAACATGACGGCACACCGTTACTGAACGAGCGAAAATTATCAAATGAGTACTGAACATTGACTGTTGTCAGCTTGTCTCAGTCTGTCTCAGTCTGTCTCATTTTGTCTGTTTGTCTCAGTCTGTCTCAGTTTGTCTCAGTCTGTCTCAGTGTGTCTCAGTTTGTCTGTTTGTCTCAGTCTGTCTCAGTGTGTCTCAGTGTGTCTCAGTCTGTCTCAGTTTGTCTCAGTCTGTCTCAGTTTGTCTGTTTGTCTCAGTCTGTCTCAGTCTGTCTCAGTGTGTCTCAGTTTGTCTGTTTGTCTCAGTCTGTCTCAGTTTGTCTCAGTCTGTCTCAGTGTGTCTCAGTTTGTCTGTTTGTCTCAGTCTGTCTCAGTTTGTCTCAGTTTGTCTCAGTGTGTCTCAGTCTGTCTCAGTTTGTCTCAGTGTGTCTCAGTGTGTCTCAGTTTGTCTCAGTCTGTCTCAGTCTGTCTCAGTTTGTCTCAGTCTGTCTCAGTCTGTCTCAGTGTGCCTTTGACTGATGTCCTCCTCGTGAGTTAAACCGACACACTGTCTTGTCTTTACTGTCCATCAGAGTAGAAACTTTATATAAGAGGATTTCTGGTGAATCACAGTCGTCCAACAACAGTTTATCGTCCTTCAGTGTTGAAGCTGAGGAAGAAAAGAAAGACGTGCTGCTCAGATGAATGTGTGCATTAACGCTTCACAGAGCATCATATTTACATCAGAGAATAAAGACGCTGCGTTTGTTTCCCGTAGCCTGAAGAACAGAAGACGTTTCTATACATAGAGCTCTCGTATGAAGAGCTGGAGGCGTCTCATTCATTCTGTGGAGGCTCACATGAAGCATCGAGTGGCTGCGTGGAGCTACAGTGAGGCTCAGCTGCTGGAGGGGAAACATGCTGCACTGTTGTTCTGAAAACCACGAAGCAGAAAAGATTCAAGTTTCCATACAGCAGAGAGACGTATCTGCCCCCTCTCTCTCTCTGTCTGCCAGGGTGCACCTCGCTCACCCTCTGTCACAACACTGATGGTGAAACTCACGTTAAATGAAGCATGAAAACAAGATCAGCACACAGTCTGCAGCGCTGCACACTTCACACTCACAACATTATAGAAACAGAACGGAATAGAAACAACATAACAGTGCAGTGCAAGTAGACATTTCCATTCTGAAGACAAAGGGACGATGAAGACATTTTCACATGAAGTTATTTATGTGAGGAGAAAAAATCAAAGTTTTACAAGAAAAGCATTTTATTAGAATGCTACAAGAATAAAAACATGAATTTACGCGTTTGAAAATGATATTTTCCTCAAAGTTTTTCAGAATAAAACATTTGTACTCGAATCCTTCAGATTAAGTTTCATGACTTTTTCATGAACTGCTGTGAGGCTGCTGTGTTTTTATCACAATAACTGTCAAAATGATGCATTCAATGACTGTGAAGATGTTGCATGAGACTCCAGTGCACACACACATGCACGCACACACACACATATTGATCTGCTCTCTGGACAATCTGTTGACATTTGAATGCATCGTGGTGAATCCTCATTGACTCGACTGAAGCCAACGTGACTCCCGGAGGAGGGTGGGGTGTACTGTTTTTAGACCGGGACCATAGGTGTCGCCGCGGCAACCAGTGTCCTCCTAATGACCATTTCATACACTGACTGTTCTTTGTTTCGGTGTCCTGCCTCTGATTCATCACTGAAGATTATGTCAATGAGACATGACAAAGGGAGAAAAGAGCAGGAACGAGCAGGTGGAGAACAGAAAAAGCTCATTTTCTCTCCAGAGAAGGCTGCTGTTAGTGAGGCTGCAGTAAAGCGTTGATTTAGCTGATGGATGGAGTGATAAAGAGGAGGGGAGATAAAAGGAAATGGGGGAGGATGGGAGTGAAATGAGGTAGTTGGGCTGAAGGACATGAGTTCAGGGTCTGAGTTCTTCCATTTAACAGGAACATTTTCAAGGCTGAAGGTTTGAGCAGAGAAAGAAAAGCTTCGGGTTCACTCTGCTTTTCTTTAAAAACAGCTGGCTGAAAATCCAAAACCTTGAACGAGAAATATTCTGGTGACATTTATAACTCTGAGGCTGCTGATCGCTTCTTAGAAAGAAGCTGCTGCAGTCATTTCTGACAAACATTCCTGGAGAGGACATCAGAGTTCGGTTATAAATGTTCCGACAGTGAATTCCAGTGAAATATTAATTCTTTTACCACAAAGTCGATCAGATGAACATGAAAACATGTATAATCTACTTTCCTTTGTCCAGGTTTCCACTTCAACAAATACGACCAATCAGGTTTCCACCAAATAAATGAACTTTAGTTGAACTGAAGTTTGTTCCAGGAAGTAAAACTTCAGCAGTTCCTTCAAGGGAATTAATCTCTTACAGTTTCCATACAGGTGAATTAGTGTTATCACCTCCTGAGTGTGTACTTGTATATGTACGTATATAGAATATATAGAGTATACTTCATAGAAAACCTTTGAGGAAACTGTATGGACAACTGTGTGCAGCTGCTGAAGCTAACATAAAGTTAGCTGTTGGTCAGTAAATGCTCCCAATCTGTAGGCTAACACCTAATTAAAGCAGGCTGCCAGCCAGAGATTGAAGAGCCCGTCCTCTGTTTAACCATCATGTGATGTGTGGAGGACGTACAGACTGTAAAACCCCTGGAGCCAAATTTATGTTGAACCTGCTCATGTTTTGGTGAACGGTGAAGTTGATGACACAGTGATGACGATGAGCATCATCTTCACGAACTCTTGTAGAATTTAACGATGCTCATGAACCGTGCTAACAGCACCTGACATGTCGGCATGTAGTGCAACAGATCCAGAGGGCGCTAAAGAGGCAGTGAAGCTACTTCATGTGAGTGTGTGAAGAAGCTTAACTAGAAAATTCCCCCTGGGAAATTTTGAAAGGGACACGGGGTGTGTTCGAGCCGACAAAATTATCTACGTTTTAAAGTTTGAATGAAGTCTCTAGGAGAAACTATGGCGAAGCAGCGGACAATTGAAAAAGGCTGCAATTTGAGAAAACGGCAGATATCAGAGGTAGTCAGTCCCTGATTAATGAATTGCTCTCAGCTGTGTTTCTGTGGCTTTCTCCTTGTCTGTCTCTGTTGATCACCTCAGCTGTCTGTGTCTGCTTCTCTCCTCTGCTTCATGTCTCTGTTAACATGAATTAATGAACTGAATCAATAAACATGAATGGAGCTAATGCTAACGGAGCTAACAGAGCTAACACTAACGGAGCTAACAGCTAACCGCGCTAATAGAGCTAACGGCGCTAACGCTAACAGAGCTAACTGTGCTAACAGAGCTAACGGTGCTAACTTCTGCCCCACCTGCTGATAATTACCTCTGCACCTCTCCCACTGTTTACCTGTTCCTGTTCAGTTTTGACGTGCTGTTTTTAGTCACTTTTTAGCTGTTGGTTAGCCCTTTTTGTGTGTGTGTTTGTGTGACTACTGTCTCAACCTTTTTGCGAAACTGCTTTCTGAAGCTGAGTTTAACTGTTTGTTGGACGGAGATTGTTTTCAAACAATGCCCTTGTTTTGACTGAGCTCGCTAAGATAATCACTCTCAGGCTGGTTGTCCTGCAGATGTGTGTGCGTGGGTTATTGACCGGTGTGTGTGTAAATGACAGTTGCACCTGTTAAACTCTTCCCTTGAAAAGCGGCTTTTTCGCTGTCGGTTTCTTCCGAACAACTTGCGATTGTGTCAAAACCGTAGCTGCTATCAAAAAACCGATTACACTGTGAGATGTGGACAAGTCTGGGCCAGATGTACGTGTGTATTATGTCCAAATATTCTTTAGAAAAATGACTAAATGGTCGATTTAAAAAGACTCTGCGACTCAGAGAACAGGAGTTTGTATTGTATGCAGTGAGATTTGGGTTCGGCGAACCTCCTGAACTAAATCCTCTGGTGAGAGAACCGTACCTCCTATCAGAGTGTACTATAGATCATCGGACTCCCGAGACCTTCCTGAGTCCGAATATCATCTCGTTTTATTCCTGAGACAACAACTTTTGTTTTTATGGCGATCTAAAGACAGGAGGCATTTCTGCTTTTCTCACAAAACAGCTCTGAATTTTAACATGGGACTTAATGGGAGAGCAGGAGGGAGCTGGCTGCACAAAAAGTCTCACTATTTAAATTCAGTAAGTCTCTCGGCTTTTTCGAGGACATCACACGAAAGAGGACAAGTTTGTCTACAAAATGATCCCAAAATTATGCGTGTAGAGTGTAATTTGTGGCCGTAGCGACGAGAAAAAGAGAAGATTTTCCGATCATTTTTAGACTCTGTGCCACTCTAGCACGCACTCTAGCACGAACATTCTGTGTAATACACACCCATTATAATCTCAAAATTTCCCTCAAAACGATCACTGTCATTGAACAGTGACTGATCAAAAAATATACGACCAATCAAAATGTGGATGAACACACCAATAGACCAGACTTGGGTCTACATTTTAAAGTTTAAATGAAGTCTCTCGGTGAATGTATGCCTGAGCTACAGACGTTTGAAAAACTCCAATTTCAATCTTTTTTTTTTCGCCCGTCCCATTCATTCTTATGGGAAATTTATCGCAGTTTTTCGCGTCGTAAGACGCGATCGGTGTGCTATAATTTGAGAAAAGTAATAGCACACCGATCCCGATCAAACCGCACGTTTTGATATATAATTTGCGAGGGTTTTCTCTAAGCTGCGGGGCGAGTTAAGGGACGAAAACTTGGAGGAGGATGAAAAATAAGAAGAAGAAGAAGAAGAAGAAGAAGAAACGCGCGGGATAGTAATAAGTGACTCGGGACGTTGCCCCGTGTCCCTAATTAACAAATCAGTTCAGACTCCAACAGAGAAAAAATCACATTTTTTGCAAATTGTTCCCGACGGGTCTGTGAAGGAGCCCGAACGTCAGACACATCGGCAACGAGTCTGAAGCGACGCATCGAGTCGAAGCCTCCGACCAGTCCTGGAAAATATCGATGATCCAGAACAGCTCGTTTAAAAACACACAGGAAATGAACTCCTTCATTTTAATTACTGAATAAAAGTGGCTAATGATTCAAAGGCAACCTGGAGGAAAGACCTGCAGATGAGCCGAGAGATCAAAATGCAGAGCAGTTTTATCTTTTTTTCATTTCTTGGTAGATCCCTTTATCAGATCATGAACAGTGATGGTCCCATGTGGAGGATTCAGGGGGATCTGTTGGCAGAAAGGGAATCTAATATTCATCAATTCATTCATTCATAATCACACTAATGTCTCATCACCTGATACCAAACACTGACTCGAGAGAAGTGCTTGTGCCTCAGGTGTGATCATGTGACCTCTTGATGGGGAGTTCTGATGCAGTATAAAGAAAATTCACTATAAATAAAAATGTACGTAATGAAATCATGTTAGTGTTTACAACCTTTAGTTGACAGTCTGCTGCAGTAACTGAGAACTCAGGTGAGTGTATCAGGTGTGTATCTGGATTTCAGCTGTTGGACAGTCTGGGGACTCTGACTACAGACATGCTAGTGAGGACAGCAGCTGACCCTGGATCAGACTTTTGGGTCTAGCTGGATGATTTGTTGGCTGAAAACAGAAGAGGGTGAGACTCCCTCAGTGTGTCCTCAGGCAGCTCACAGCAGATATATTTGTGATATATTAGCAGCTGATATGAGTCAGAAGCGTCTCTCTTATGAGCTTCTTATGCAATAAAACTGATAAGAGCGAGCGCAGAAGGAAAAGAGGTAAATCACAGCAGGAAGGAGGCAGAGTGGAGAGAGGCATCGAGGGGGAGGAAGAGGAGAATAAAGAGGAAACACTGAGGGGGAGGACGGGGGAGGAGGGGTAATGCTGCGTTTCATCACTGTCAGCAGGCCGAGCGCCGCTCTGCATGCTGGGATGGAGACAATTGGAAGGAGGAGATGCAGGAGGGAGTTCCACCTCACTAAACTCAGCTCATTTATCTCTGATCCTCCTCTGGATAATGTTCCTCTGTGAGGGTTTTTATTCCACTTTGTTTGTCGAGAGAGAAAAATCCTGTTTCAGGAAAACTCTCTGCTGACAGAGAAGAAGAGATTTCTGACTGCGATGCCACAGGAAGAAGAGAATAACTACGAAACCTGAATATCCAAGATGATCTTTGTTGTTGTCCAACACTCCTCTTTCCACCATTAGCTACAGGCCTATCAATTCAAGCCTCCTAGCACAAAACTGGTTTTTAGTCCAGTCTGCTTAATTTTCTTTATTGTTTTCAATTCCATTTATAGGCCTCATATAGATTTATCTATTGATATCTGTTGATGTGATTCATCAGCCAACAAAATACACAAAACAACACATTTCAATCATGTATCTTAACTACTGAAATAATAACAGCACCAACTCAGCTCTAATCTGAGTCCTGCGAGCTGCAGGGGCTCATTAATACTGGAAATAAATAGTGAAAATAGAGCAGAAGGTTTTATCAGTGGGACAAAAAGTCAGAGCTGCACTGGGACTTCCTTTAAAACCTGGAGGCTGTGTTCATGATGGCAGGAGAACCAGATGAATGTAAAGGGGGTCTGAAACGACAAATCTATGGGGGAAAAAAAGGACACCATGCAGTGGGACATTAAAGTTTCACTGGAGAATTGCTACTTTATATTTCTGCACTACATTTATCTGCTTTCTCACAACCCCCCAGATTCATGTGGACCCTTTGGAGGGTCTGGTCTGTGCTATCTAGCTGCAGTTAGTAATCAGATGTCCATAAATGAATCATATTATTTACATTGCATGGATTTTTTTAATTCATAGATGCTAACGCTAACATCTGAATGTATACACATGCCACTGTAGTTTATGTACATGGTAACAGTATTATTATATAGTTAAATGGTAGCATCGGTACTGGCCACTACCTGGAGCATCTCTGGGTCAGTTGAACGTGGCGGTGCTGTTTGGATTGTGTAGGAGCAGTGTGAACTGGCACTAGGGGGGGTGACTCTGGGACGCCGGAGTTCACTGCCTAACCTCCTGGAGGTGTAGTGGGACTAAGTAGGCGAAACACTGTTGAAGGGAGGTTTCCACCTGATGACCCCCAGAGACGTGTTAGGAATCACTGCTCTTTGGCAGGTATAGAGGCAGATTAGAGCTCCAAGGTTCTTCACTGAGAATGAATCCTCTTTTTGAGCACAAGGATCTTCTGTTTAAATTAACTCACAACTAGCTTGGCTAGTGACTGTTGTGAATAGAGCAGCTGACAACAAGGGAAAGACCATGTGACTGCTTGGAAAGACAGCTGACAGGAGGGAAAAGACCCCACAGGTGCTGGTATGGGCTAGCAACCCATGGCAGCAGTGGCAAGCCTTAACCTTGCTACAACCAGACTTAGCTACAACCAATATAAGGAAAATACCCCAAGAGTCAGCGAGAGCAGGGGTGGAAGATGACTCACAGGTGGATTGCATGGTAACGAACAGGATAACGGATATGACTATGCCTTGGATACATGACTCAGTGAGGGATGGGGGCACGGACCCATCTCTTAGGGCCACAGGTAGCAGTACTCAGGTGACAGGGAAGGCAACTAAGGAGAGCAAGAGTTGTGCAGCAGAGGATAAGAAGCTTCAAGTTTGCCCATGTGGCTGGCAGAAAATAACATCAATTCGAGGCCTTAGAACTCATCAGGGAAGGAGGAAGTGTTTAGCGGTGGAAGGGCAGAGTGGCCGCATCGACCAGTATTTCTTGAGAAGTCAGTCGAATCAGTCGGATGAAGTCCAGCGACAGGTAGAAAACCACAGTTCGCAGGATATCAGTAACACTATCCCTGGAGAGGAGGAGGTACGGAGAGGGGATGCAGTTGGTGTTGAGGGCAACAGGCCAGCCAAGGAGAGAAGCATGGAGCAGAAAGCTAGAGTTAGGTGGCCGAGGGCTAATGATAGCAAAGAGTGGGAGGCAGTTGATAGAGATTTATCAGTCATATTAAGCAGGCTTAGAGGAGATGTAGTGGAGAAATTGGATAAAATTGGAGATGTGATCTACTCCTATGGTCGAGAGAGATTTGGGGTGCTTGTCAAAAGGAAAGGCGAGAGGGTGCAGGTCGGCAAGTCTAGGCGGCAAAGAGAAATAGAGAAGTTAGTAAAGGAAAGGAGGCAGTTAAGAAAGCAGTGGAGGAAGGCGACAGAAGAAGAAAGGGAGGGAATTAAGGTGTTGCAGGAGGAACTGAGAAGCAGGTTAGCAGTACTCAGAAGGGCAGAACACCTTAGGGAGAAGAGAAAGAAGAAGGAACGTGCAAGGTCAGCATTTTTTAGGAACCCCTTTAATTTTGTGAAAGGCTTGTTTAATCAAGAAAAAGGAGGGCAACTTAAGGCAACGAAATCAGAGATTGAACAGTATTTGAAGTCGACGTATTCAGATTCAAAGGAGAATAGGAACATAGGTCTTCCACCTGACATGCCACCGTTAGGGGAAGTGGAGCAGGAGATGGATGTGAGCCCACCTAGGTGGAGAGAAGTGGTGGAGGTGGTTAGGCGTGCAAAGGCTTCTTCGGCCCCAGGGCCTAATGGAGTCCCCTACCGTGTCTATAAGAGTGCACCTGGCATCTTGAGGGCACTATGGAGATACCTGAGAATAGTTTGGGAGAAACAAAGTATTCCAAGAGCATGGCGCAGGGCAGGAGGTGTCTTCATCCCTAAGGAGAAGGAGTCATCGGACCTTAGCCAGTTTCGGATGATTTCTCTCCTAAATGTTGAGGGAAAGATTTTCTTCAGTATCGTAGCACAGAGGCTGGCTAAATACTTAGAAAGGAATGGTATGATAGATACGACAGTGCAAAAAGCAGGGATACCAGGATTTGCGGGATGCTTAGAGCATACTAGCATGATTTGGCATCAGATTCAGACAGCTAAGAGGGAGAAAAGAGACTTGAATGTTGTATTTTTAGATCTGGCTAATGCGTTTGGGTCAGTGCCACATAACCTTATTTGGAGTTCCTTTGACTACTTTAAAGTGCCAGAGATAGTTGTTAACTTGGTGAAAGCATATTTCCAAGACATCAGACTGTGTGCAAGTATCGCAGAGCTCACAACAGGCTGGCAAAGATTGGAGGTTGGTATTATGGCAGGATGTACAGTGTCCCCGCTAGCTTTCACAATGGCTATGGAGGTAATTATTAGGGCTTCCAAGTGGGTCGTAGGTGGAGAGAGACGGCAGAATGGAATGCGTCTTCCACCAATTAGGGCTTATATGGATGATATGACACTGCTAACTTCAACAGTGCCATGTACAAGGAGGTTGTTAGATAAAGTCAATCAGAATCTCAAGTGGGTTAGTATGAAGATTAAGCCTAGTAAGTCAAGGAGTATTTCAATATACAGAGGGAAAGTAAGTGATAGAAAGTTTGCTATAGATGGTGAGGAAATCCCAACAATTAGGGAGAAATCAGTTAAGAGTCTAGGACGGTGGTACAATGTGGACCTGAATGATGCTGAACAGGTTATGCAATTTAGAAAGGATGTTGCAGAAGGGCTGGAGAGAATAGATAAATCAGGGCTCCCAGGAAAACTGAGGTTGTGGTGCTTGCAGTTTGGCTTGTATCCTAGGTTAATGTGGCCAATGTCAGTATATGAAGTCCCATTATCTGTAGCAGAGAGAATGGAAAGGCTAGTTAGCTCTTATATTAGAAAATGGTTGGGTGCTCCCAGGTGCTGAAGCAATGTAGCTTTGTATGGGAAAGGAATGCTTCAGCTGCCAGTATCCAGTCTAACAGAGGAGTTTAAATGCACTAAGGTTAGGACAGAACTTTTATTATCTGGGAGTAAGGACATGTTAGTTAGCAATGTGGTTCCGAATCCTTCTGGGGGGAGGAAATGGAACCCAAGGGCAGCAGTGCAGGAGGCAGAGGCAGCTCTTAGGCATGCAGAAATAGTAGGAAATGTTCAATTTGGCCGGGGAGGCTTGGGGCTTGGCCCAGGCAAACCAGTGTGGAATAAAGCAGGTCTAAAGGAGAAAAGAAAGCTTGTAGTGGAACAGGTGCGTAGGCAGGAGGAGTTGTTAAGAGGGGCAAAAGCAGTTGGTCAAGCCAAACAGGGACAATGGTTGAATTGGGAAGGTGTTGAGAAGAGGAAACTTAGTTGGAGGGACCTGTGGAATATGGAGGAAGGCCGTATTAAATTTCTGATAGGGGCGACATACGATGTGTTGCCAACCCCGCAGAACCTAAGTCTCTGGGTACAGGGCGATCAATCGTGCCCACTCTGCTCAGGTACAGCAAGTTTAAAGCACATTTTGTCAGGTTGTAGAATTAGCTTATCACAAGGCCGGTATACATGGCGGCATAATCAGGTGCTGAGAAGCTTAGCCGCAGGCATTGAAGAGAGAAGGAAGCAGGTGAATTCTGGAAGTTCTAGAAAGGAGAGGTTAGATGTGCAGTTTGTTCGAGAGGGGGAGAAAAATAGAGCTGCTAAGTCAGGGAGAAAGCAGGTAGGTGGCTGCCTGGTAGGGGCTGATGATTGGCAAATGCAGGTCGACTTGGGAAGAAAGCTAGTTGTGCCCCAGGAAATAGTTTATAGTAATCTGAGGCCGGACATTGTCTTATGGTCCATGAGTAAAAAGACTGTGTATTTTATTGAGTTAACATTCCCTTGGGAAAATTCAGTGGAGGCAGCTTATGAAACGAAGAAGACTAAGTATGCAGATTTAAAGACAGAATCTGAGCAGAGGGGATGGAAGACCAGGGTCTGCCCGGTTGAAGTGGGGTGTAGAGGTTTTGTTGCAGGGTCAGCTGTTTCACTGTTGAGGGAGCTGGGAGTGCATGGGCAAAAGTTAAGAAAGACAGTGAGGGAGATGTCAGATGAGGCTGCTAGGTCTAGTCAGTGGATATGGATCAGGAGAAATAATAGTAGTTGGGGGGTGAAATAGGGACAGTGAGGGAGGGGGGGGGGGGCAGAGGACATGCATGCCTAACCCGGCAGGAGAAGAGGTTAAAGTCTGAACAAGACACCTCTCCTCTGCTCTGCTTTCCCCGCCCCATCTTCTCGCTCTGCCAATAGGAAGAGAACCAGGAAGAGGAAGTTTAGATAAGGTGGGGGTGTGGCCAGCTAGAGTCTCTCTTTGGGACCATGCGGCCTGTTCAGGTGAGTGTGCGTGGTAAGATACAGAGCTGGCTTGTTTTTTGATCTTTTTGGTTGTTTTCCTGTTTTGGTTGCTTCTTGAAGGAAATGTTAGGGTTTGTTTTCCTGCTTTGTTTGCTTTTTGAAGGAAATGGTAGGGTTTGCTGCTTCTTGAAGGAAATGTTAGAAGAGGCTGTTAAATCTAGTCGGTGGTTTAGGCCTCCACCTTCAGCACCTTCTAAATTTTCCACCCCTACCCGAACAAGGGTCTGTATCCAATCCCTACTTTCATCTTTTGACTCTACCTCTTTATTTTCTATCCCCTACCCGAACCAGGGTTTGTATTCCCACCCCGCTTTTTCTTGGTGCAGTTGGTGAGAGGCAGGGGTAGATGATGGTAGTGTGGCAATCGGCAGTTACATGTGGCATCTAGGCCTGTGGTAGCATTGTAGCAGCTAACAATAGCTAAAGCGGTGAGAGTATGATAGTATCTTAGCAGTTAGTATTGGTAGCTAGCAATTAACATTAACAGTATAGGTGAATCTAGCTTTATTGTCTTCTTCTGTTCTCTTAGCAGGTAGCGGTTAGCACGTAACATTAGCTAAATGGTAGCATCGGAACTGTATTGTCTTCTTCTGTTCTTCCTAGCGGTTAGCATTAGCATTAGCAATAGTTAAATGGTAGCATCGGTACTGGCCACTACCTGGAGCATCTCTGGGTCAGTTGAACGTGGCGGTGCTGTTTGGATTGTGTAGGAGCAGTGTGAACTGGCACTAGGGGGGGTGACTCTGGGACGCCGGAGTTCACTGCCTAACCTCCTGGAGGTGTAGTGGGACTAAGTAGGCGAAACCCTGTTGAAGGGAGGTTTCCACCTGATGAGCCCCAGAGACGTGTTAGGAATCACTGCTCTTTGGCAGGTATAGAGGCAGATTAGAGCTCCAAGGTTCTTCACTGAGAATGAATCCTCTTTTTGAGCACAAGTATCTTGTGTTTAAATTAACTTGCACAGGTTGCTGAAAAACTCAGGTCTCGTGTTTAATTTAACAGCATAGTTAAGTGTCTAAAACAGTGTAAAAAAAGTTTATATGCATAGGTTAGGTACTTAAAGAGAGTACGAAAAGTAACATTGCATAAGGTATTTTGTGTATGTGACTGCAGGCTGAAGTGAACATAAATCACACATTAACAGTCTGAACCTGGACCCAGAGCTGCATGAACTGATGCTGGAGCTGAACTCTGACAGCTGATGGGATGAAGGACCTCTGGTAGCGTTCCTTCTTACAGGGTGGATGCAGCAGTCTGTTACTGAAGGAGCTGCTGAGGGCCCCCACTGTGTCATGTAGGGGGTGGGAGGGGTTGTCCATGATGGATGTCAGCTTGGCTAACATCCTCCTCTCCCCTACATCCTCAGTGGTGTCCAGAGGACAGTCCAGGACAGATCCAGGTCTCTTTCTGTCCCTCTCAGAGCTTCCACAGCCCCAGCAGACCACTGAGTAAAAGACTGCAGAGTCAACCACAGAGTCATAGAAAGTCCTCAGTAATGTCCTACAGACTCCAAAGGACCTCAGTCTTGGAGACGACTTTGGTCCTTCCTGTACAGGGCATCAGTGTTAGTGGACCAGTCCGGTTTATTGTTGAGGTGGACACCCAGGTATTGGTACTGGACTGGCTTTTGGAGAACACAGACCTCTGCCAACAGTCTACTCTTCTTTGATCTGCACATCTGCAAGTGCAGCCACCACCTACATCTGGATCCAAAACAGAATGACCACATTTCATGTAAGAGTGGATGTTTGGATGTTGGAGTATAATTAATTGCATGATATGTGTTCATAGCCACAAAGTGCTCTTACAGTTGTTCCGGTTCTCCATAAACCACCGAGCGCTCCATAATGACTGCTATCTGTATGAAGCAGCTACATGTGTCCCTGGAGGATTACTGCAGCCTGTCCATGTGGACTCTGATGTGCAGTCATTGTGTTTCAAATGCCACATCTGGCAGGGTTAACCAAAGTGAAAAATAATTTGTGTATCTGCTGCAACTCACTCCAAAATTTAACGGGTTCTTCCTCGGCCCATTCTTCACCAGGTAAACAAACTGAACCAAAAACACCTTGATGGAGGTAAACAGATTAAATACACAGATTATATAGAAAAAAGTCAAATCTCAGAAAACAAACTTGATCATGAAGAAATGTCTCAGACCTGGTGAGAATGAACTGAAATAATAAAATTTGTCTGGATGACATGAAAACCTCGTGGCGTCTGTGGATCAGCAGAGTTTCAGAGGTTAACAGAGTGATGAAGATCAGTCCAAACTGAAAAACAAGTCGTCACTGAGTTCAGTCGATCACTGCCGACAGAAACACACTCATTATTTCTAATCACGTCACTTTCTGCAGGATGCTGCAGCTTTAATGAGAGTCTGAACTGACCCTGCATCAGTCTGCTCGGACACACAGATATCATTATCTTCATCGTCCTGTCAGGATCATCATCAACAGCAGCAGCAGATAACAGCGAAACACAAACCTCCACCTTCACTGTCTACCTGACAGTCGCTCTGCCCCCCCCTCACTGCTCGCAGGTTTCTGCTGCTTGACAAATGACATTCATCGTGGTTTTATTAGCTGCTCTAATCATATGTTCTCTTTATAGACATTTATTAACTATGTATGTGCAGCACAGACTCAGACACAGTTGGGACGTTGTGTAAAACATAAATAAGGTGGGTTGGGGGTTAAAGGCTGTGGGTCTGTCTGAGTGGTTCCAGGCTGCAGGGCGGAGAACATGAAGGCCTGATCAGTGAAGTGATCACTCTAATAAACAAATACATATGTACCAGTGAGTGAGTCTACACGTGATGAATGACCGGCCTCGGAGCGCTGTGCTATCCGGCTGAAGCAGCTCGCATGCACAACAGATCAGCAGGGTCAAGAAGGGATGGAACGTGGTCTCAACTAATCCTTTCTGGGCAACACAAGAAAAGGAGCCAAGCTTGAGCTTCGGGTTTCAATGTGACGTTTAAAAAGTGAACCGGTCAATGAAAACACTGAGATACTGCGTTAGGAAGAGAAGCTGATGCCTTCCTGGCTTTAGAAGACAAATCTGTATCGTTCAGCACAGCCTGATTCTTCTATGAAAGGCAGACTGCAAACACTCGAGTGAGCAACAGTCGCACCCCAGCAGTAAATCATAGTATCATCAACAAAAACATGAAACTACAACATTTTCACCGTGATGGAAAACAAAAGTGGACTGAAAACGGACCCTTATGGGCCCCCGATCGTGACCTGGCCATGCAGTGCACTGGAGGAAAATGACTCATCGTGTCCTTTCACAGAGGTAATAAGTTAAATTTCAAGCAGCTGTTGCCTCATGATAAGCTCGTCCGCTGTATCGAACGGCTTCTTTTGTGATTCAGTGAGTCTTTTATATCATTCTCAAATGTGAGGACGCCACGATGGAGCAACGTTCTTTCCTGAAGGCATTATTAGCACTCAGGACGTCCTTCAGCTGATCATTTACAGTCCTTTAACAACAAGACGGTTCAACTGGAATTGTATTTGTTAATCAATGTAGCCCCTCGTCCCTGTTAACAGAGGAACATTTCCACATTTTAGGCTGATGTTTTGGGGGAGAGTGAGGTTAAAGATGCTTGTTAACGGTTTAACAATATAATCTGCTGCCAGTGTTAAAAAGTATGGTTCTAGATGATCTGGACCTGCAGGATGTTGGTGTCCAGCTAACGGAGACTTCTGTGCACTTCATCAACATCGATTCAAGGACTGACCATCAGTCCACAGTCGTGTCTGAAGCTGGCAGTGTTCTGAAGACGGGGATTGGTTTAACAGGGAACCACAGGCCTTGAAGTGCTCATTAAAACATTCCAGCATAGCAGCTCTGTCAGACGTGGTTATGGTGTCCTGGACTATGCAAGGAGGCAGATCACTGCAAATACCAGAGGCTGAAATCGTCATAATGGGCATTTTGAAACAGACCCAGAGGCAGGACCGGAGGGGCGAGGCCGGGAGAGTTGGCTGGTCCAGATCCAGAGACGAGAGCACAGATAAGAGAACAGTTAATCTGACTGGAGTGAAGAGGTTTGTACACTGCAGGAGCTGATTGGCTGATGGACCTCAGGTGTGCAGGTGGACTGGCAGCAGGAGGGAGGGGGTAGCCACGCCCACACATCAAACACAAAGAGAGAGAGAGAGATGCTCAACACAAGACAGGCGAAACATAGGAAACCTGGGGAAACTAGAAGGACTGGTGACTCCTGACATGATGAACTTCATGAATGAGGTGAGACAGGTTCCTGAAACGCAGCCAATCATCCTGCGTCCCTGTTCTCCTCGCCTTCGTCCAAGCCCGATTCCTCTCGTGGAGGAAGCGTTTCCCTTCACTCAGCAGTTTTAGCCACACTGAATGTTTCCAAGCGTCTCAGCCATCACTGAGATGGATTTTCTCTGTACTGGTAAGATGAACCATGTACATAAATACTTCATATCTCATTATATAACAACATGAGGCTTTTACACAGTGATCACTAACACTGTTTGCAAAACCACCAGTCTCAGAGTGCTCGTGGGGGGCACAAATCAATTAAAGGTGATTAATTAAAGGTGTCTGGGCTACAGAGATCTTTAAAACCGGCAGATATAGGCTTCAGCCAAATTTAAGTCACCTGCCAAAATGATCTCGCTTCACTGCAGTCATGATAGGAACTGTGACAGTGGCGGGAGTGCGTCTGCTTGTTCTTTACAAATATAGCCCCCCCCCCATCTTAGCATGATCAGTTTGTTAAACATCGTATCCGCCAATAGAGACTGTGTCTGTAAAGGTTCAGTGAGTCCGGTTTGAGATGAGACAATAATCAGCATCAGCTGATTAGCCTACATAATGAAAATATACGTAGGGAGATAATTACAACTGTTTTAACACTTAATTTAATCAGATTATTTTAAATGAAAAATGAAATCACAAACATCTGATGGGGGTTTGCTTTTCATGTCGTGCCTTCACTTGTTTTTAATGAAGTGCTTTTGATGACTGGACTTTCTCTGCGTTTGATTGATTCTGTGAAGTTTGACTCATGTTGGGACGGGTTCCTCGCCTGCTGCTGTCTGTCCCACCGACAACGACAAAGATCTGACGGACTGAAGCGGATGAAGAACGACCGGTGAGACACACTTTTGTGTTTGAGTCTAAACCCGCCGTGAGGCTTCCTGCGGCCAGATGAATGACAGCAGGACTCGTCTTCCGTCTCCCTCCGGCAGAGACGGTCCAGGCTGCTCCTGGATGTCTGGCTGCGATGAATCAGCTCTGACTGATTTCACCATGATGAGGCCTGAGGACAGCAGCTGTCGCAGTGCTGCAGTGCTGCTGCTGCACAGGAGCTGCGGGAGGAGACAACACAACCAGCACACAGGCTGTTAGTCAGCACACAGGACGAGACAGACAGGCAGGGAGGGAGGGAGGGAGACAGGCAGGCAGGGAGGGAGGGAGGGAGACAGACAGGCAGGCAGAGAGACACGCTGTTAGTCAGCACACAGACAGGCAGGGAGGGAGGGAGGGAGACAGACAGGCAGAGAGACAGACAGGCGGCAGGCAGGCAGAGAGACAGACAGAGAGACAGGCAGGCAGAGAGACAGACAGGGAGACAGGCAGGCAGAGAGACAGACAGGCGGCAGGCAGGCAGAGAGACAGACAGAGAGACAGGCAGACAGACAGACAGGCAGGCAGGGAGACAGACAGAGAGAGAGACAGGCAGAGAGACAGACAGGCGGCAGGCAGGCAGACAGACAGACAGAGAGACAGGCAGACAGACAGACAGGCAGGCAGGGAGACAGACAGAGAGAGAGACAGGCAGAGAGACAGAGAGACAGGCAGACAGAGAGAGAGACAGGCAGAGAGACAGACAGGCAGACAGGCAGAGAGACAGGCGGACAGGCAGACAGGCAGACAGACAGACAGGCAGAGGTGAAGCTGCAGCAGCCTGTCAGCAGCAGGACGGCAGATTAATGGTTTGACCTTTGCAGCAGCAGCAGTGATTTCCAACATATTTATGATCATTACTTTCTGTCTCCTGCAGCCACGTCCCTCCTTCACCGAGAGACGGCAGGACGAGGGACGAGCAGGAGACACAGAACTGCTGAGAGGAAGCGCTCACTGTCGTGATCCCGACGAGGAAGAGAGAAAGTTTCAGTAAGAAGAAATGTTTTAGAGGCTGAATCATCTGGAAATGTGCACTGCGCTCTGATTGGCTGAGGTGTCTCATAACATGTGCTCTCTTCAGCCAGTTTAACCATCACTCAATATTAAAGTGCAGGTAACCATAGCAACAGTCCTGCTGTTTCTCATCACCTTCATTTACTGAAACACCCCTGGAACCTTTTTTAAGACCTCGACATCCTCCACACTTTAAAACCTTTTCACAGACATCAGGAAACTCCCTGAGACCACTCTGAACGTCTTCAAGGACCTTAACAGCTTCATCAAGGACTGATCTGAGAAGAAACCTTTAGAACAGCTTCAACAAAGGCTGCTCCAAACAAATACGGAGCAGCATATCGCCAGGGTAACGCCTTACTGCTGCTTACTCTTGTCTTTGGCTGTAGCTACTAGCTGCCATTAGCTACTTAGCTCAGCTAGCTGACCGGAGTCTACCCTGGGAGGACTGTGCCGGTGCATCAGGACAACACAGCTTCCAAGACCGACGGATGACAGGACGACAGGGAAAACAGTACTGAGGTACAGCAGCTCCAACAGGGGCTCTGACTCTGCTGACGAGGAAGACACAGCACGCCGGGTCAGGGGAGCCGTGAACCGGGAGAGCAGCGAGAGGAAGGTCGGTCACTGCCAGAGCGGAAAGGTGGTGTCTGGAGAATATTTTCACATCGAACTCAGACAACCAAACCAGAGTTTGTGATTGTTGTGACAGTGGAAAGACAAGATGGTTTCAGGATTGGAAGCTCTTCAGTAACCTCTAAAACCATCTCAACAACCTTGACAACCTTCCATTCCCCACAAGGATCTCTGATACCTTACCAAGGACCTTGGAACCTCGTTAAGAACAGCCGACCTCGTTAAGGACCTTTTCAACATCTTCTGACTATAAACACACTTATTAAAGAGGAGGGTTTAAACACATCCGACCTTTGTGACTTTACTTTGAGGAAGTTTCGTAGTTTTGATCTAAATTAAATCAGGATGTAAAACAAACCACATCAGAGTGGGACAGTGGTTTTATCTTTTAGCTTGTATCAGTGCAGCTTGTGACTGCAGCACTGAAAAGACTCATTCAGTTTCCTCTTATTACTATGTGAGCTGTGTTTCCACCATCGATTACAGCTGATTTGTGTTCCAGGCTGTTTCTCATTTCTGAAACTAAAATCCATCTCAGATCTGCTAATTGCTGCTAGAAAAGATATTTTCTGTGTAAAGTGAAAGTAATTTTCCAGCTGCAGAATGCAGTTTAAAACCCAGCTGTGTCTTTTCTTTTACAAATGCTCCAATAAAGCAACTGAAATTAAATCTTTTCTGTATTCAATCATAAGGTTCACCAAAGCACCTCCACACACACACGCATACACAGGCAGTCTACTCCACTCTGAGGCTAAAGCTAACAGGTCCCAGCTCAGAACATCATGCTAACAGACTGAGGCTAAAGCTAACAGACTGAGGCTAAAGCTAACAGGTCCCAGCTCATGATAGCATGCTAACAGACTGAGGCTAAAGCTAGCAAGTCCAAGCTCAGAACACCATGCTAACAGACTGAGGCTAAAGCTAACAGGTCCCAGTTCACCATATCATGCTAACAGACTGAGGCTAAAGCTAACAGGTCCCAGCTCACAATATCATGCTAACAGGCTGAGGCTAAAGCTAACAGGTCCCACCTGTCATTGATGCGGAGGAGGATGTAAGTTCTGTTATACTAATATAACGAAAACCCATTCAGACGTTTAGTGAACGGAGAGCTGAGAGCTCTAGAACTGGTTCCACTTCATCACCTACCCATGCCAGCGAGGATCTGCATCCATTTATCAGAACAGAACTGCATGCATCCACGTTGGAGTATATTCAGGTCTTAGCAGGTTCCTGGATGGCTTTTCAGTTCATCAGTTAGCTTTTCTGCTACAATAGTTCACCAACTTCCCTGCACATAGCCACCGAGCTTCTGAAAAACTCACTTTCTGTGAGGGTTGCACCTCTCCTTCTGTTACCACTGTTATAAGTCGCTCAGGACAAAGGCCAAATGAGCGGACTAATGTAAGACGCTTGTACCACCACCTATTTGGCAAGGACGTAAAAATGAACTTTCTCGTGTGATTGGCCCTTAAAGAGGTCCTGTAGTGTCACATAGACTCGATCCGTGCTTGGACTCAGTGTAAAGTAGGTTGAGTGGACCAGCGATTAAACAGTGATGTGTGTGTGAGAGAGATGGACAGTCTAACTGTAATTCAGTAGGAGAGGCTTGAGAAGAGTCCCAGCACTCTTCCTTAATTAGGTCAGTCTCTTTTAATTATCTCTTGGTCTGCAGAACAAATTAGAGCTCCAACACTTGGTCTCTCTCTCCTTTTCTATTGTCCTGCAAATCATGTGGTCAGCGAGGATCAGAGTATCGATGTGGCTCTGTTTTAATGTCTCCATTACAGTTTTACTGCCTCAATAAAGGTTTCAAGGTTAGAGGTGACGACTGGAGCCGAAGCAGAGACCAGACCTCAGAT
Source organism: Chelmon rostratus (assembly GCF_017976325.1). Taxonomy (NCBI): domain Eukaryota; kingdom Metazoa; phylum Chordata; class Actinopteri; order Chaetodontiformes; family Chaetodontidae; genus Chelmon; species Chelmon rostratus. The sequence goes on along the minus strand of NC_055679.1, from coordinate 20,779,257 downwards.
TCACTTTTCAGCTTAATGTCAGACTTTTACTGAGTCCTCACTCGGAGAACTGGACTTAATGGAAGAAGGGATGGTGGAAAGAGGAGACAAAATCAGTTTTATTCAGAGCTTCACTGAAATTCACTGATAACGCACAGAGCCTCCAGGTCGATATGGTGTTTTTGGGACGGGGTGTTATAACGTTAGCATGCTAAGAGCTGAACCACCAGGTGACACATTTGGACATCCTTGCAGAATGTACCCATGAAACTAGTTAGCAAGCTACAGCTAACACTATGCAAGATGGCTGGGAATATTCTAGTCCACGCCAGTAGAGAGCCAGTTCAACTATAGTCCGAGATGAGGTCTTCAAATGTTCAGACAGTGATCCCAAATAACCCAGAAGAACGAGGTCAGTGTGTTTGTGTGAAAAGTTAACGTAACAACTGACAAAATAGGTGCTTGTGAATTTTCTCTAGATCAACAATCAGTCAAATGAATAATGGCTTTTCTTGCTAGCCACAATAGCTCCCCATGCTAACTTGAGAATAAGTTAGCATAGCGTATTGAGGAGGTGGTTGACTGTGGGTGCATCTGTCCCGGAACAGTTACAGAGAGATCGTTCCTCTGGCTTCCTGTGGTCTGATCAGCAGGTCTGCTGGTACGACCAGCCATGGGGGCTGGGGACGTCTCTTGGGGACCCCCTTCCCCCTCACGTCCACGTGCTGCACTCATTTTAAGAGCATTGAAAACTGCTCTTAAAACCGTCTCTTTAAACAAGCTCACTCACTTCATGCATCAACTGCGTCCCATTTTTACTACAACACTGTTTCCACCTCGTGTGCTGTGTCCAGCTCTGTCTTACTGTGAACTGAGCTGAAGTTTCATCACTGCTGCTTGTTGTTTATTGTATGTTTTATTATTGGACGTGTTGTTTTATTAGCCTACAGGTGCGTTGTTCTTATTGGATGACTTTACAGCTGCCCCTTTATGATGGAAGGTGACCTTGAGTGCCACGAGAGGCACCATTAAATGACATTTATTAGTATTACTGTTATCATTATTGCTGCTCTGCACTGAACACACAGGCATGAGATTAATCTCACTCTCGGAGAGAAATGGAATAAGAGTGTGTCTTGAATGTTCCTTTAATGAACATCGTTGAAAATGACCCTTTCATTAAAAAAGCACGAGGACGACAGGACAGAGTTCAGAGTAGATTAGTTTGTGAAGCTCGACTGAACCTGAATCCTTCAACATAATTAGTTTCACAGAGACGGCAGAAATGGATGCAATTAAAAAGCAGTGATGTACAATATTACAGCCAGAACCAAACGAGGACAAAATTAGAAACTCAAGAAAGTGACAAAAGGACAATGAATTTGTCTCTTTGATTCTGAGCTCAGCTGAGTCTGCAGTTTAAACTCTGCGACTCTGAGAGCTTTAACTGATTGGGGGGGGGGGTTCCTCTCTGTCCTCTTATCTGTGTTGTCCAGTGGTGGCTGGTTAGCTGAGCTCGGTATAAAGACTGGACACTGCAGACGTGGAGATGTAGAGATCTGGACATGTGGACATGTGGAGATCTGGACGACTGTGGCTCAGAAGGCAGAGCGCTCATCCACCTATCAGAAGGTTGTTAAAACTGTCCAGCGGGACCACTTTGGGGGAGACGGGAAGTGAAACTTCATCATTCAGAGGGGGGTGGGTCATCCCTTTGCATCCTGTTCAGGCTCAGAGAAACTTCGTGCATTAAATTTAGACACAGCTGATGTTTCCTTCGTCACTTGGGGGTGTCTTCCTGCCAACAATGAGTTTCATCCTTTTCAGATTTGTGAGAATCGTCTGATTGGAGCGTTCGTCTTGTCCTCTGGGAGGCTGTTGAATTTCTTTTTTTTCTTTGTTAATGATTCTCAAGAAGCTCAATCAGTAAATACTTTAGACTTCAAACACTTTCTGGCTGGAAAAGGTCAGTTTTGAAAATGTCCCAGTTTTGTCCCAAGCGACGTCTTCGAATGTCTCGTTTGGTCTGATCAACAGTCTGAAACTCAAAGCTGTTCAGTTTACTGTGATGTGGTGATTTCTTAATACTGTTGTTGATTATTTGTACCGTTAACGACTAATCAGCTTATTTCAGAACTGAGTTCAGAAGAAGAAGGAGAAGAAGAAGGAGAAGAAGAAGAAGAAGAAGGAGAAGAAGAAGGAGAAGAAGAAGAAGGAGAAGGAGAAGAAGGAGAAGAAGAAGGAGAAGAAGGAGAAGAAGAAGGAGAAGAAGAAGAAGAAGTGAGCGTCATGGAAACAGTAAACACTTGTGATGTTAATTTCCGTCGTTACTCAGCTGTTCGGGCTGCAGCTCTGACAGACTCTGCGTTATTCCCTCCATCTGTTATCTGTCTGAAATCACACCAACACCACGCCGTCATCATCTCCATCAGACACACTTCATTTAGAAACATGGAGTAATTATGATCACGGAGGAATGTGGAAGTGGAGGAGGTGAAGCCGGACAGATCTCTTATTGGCTCATGTATCAACCACTTCCTGCCTGCAGCTGCTGAAACAAACATCCGTCAGTTCGTAGCCGCTCGCTTCAACGAGGAGAAAAAACTGCAGCTCATCAAAGCCGAGAGCAGAGAGAGAAACCTGAACCCTGATGGTCGAGTCCACGTGGATCCAGTCTTCAGGTGTTATTTCGAGAGACACCGGAAGTCACCGTTGACATATTTGAGCTCACGTCTCTGCAACGTTTTTAACTCAAACTAGGATCTGCAGCCGAGAAGGTTCGTCATCTAAACCAAAGCAAACTGCGACTGCTGGACACCTGAGGACAAAGGTTGTCTCTCATGGCTGCTGTGGCGTCGTTCCTGGTGAGGACGAGTTGATTTCTTTCTTGTAAATATGATTAGTTTTCCTTTCTGATTCCTTCTTTCACTTTTAAATACGATAAACTTCTAACGTGAAGTGTTTGATTGTTTCCACGTGTTCTGTGTGCAGCACTGCGGAGGAGCTGCGACTGCATCGTGTGCGCCGACGAAGCTGAACCTTTAACCTGAAGAATAACTTCACGTGTTTCCGACACCGCGTCCTTCACGCCGCCTCGTCAGAGGACAGAGACTCTGCAGACGAGACAGGAAGCAGACGAAATGCTTCATATTTATCTCAGTTAGTTTGATTCGAGGGGAAACGAATCATCTGTCAGTGACCTCCGACGTCGGGCTGAGATTCACTCTGTCTGCAGTTAAACTTCAGCTGAGAGGAGTGAAAGGTCATCCAACACCAACACCATCCGTCAGAGAGGAGGAGGCGGAGCACAAAGAGGGAGAGAAACAGAAATCGATACTGTGGCTGCAGCCCACGATTCATTCCAGAACAACACGCATGAATTCTTCCAGCTCAGACTGCTGCTGCGCTCCCACAAACCCCCCGAAATCACCTCCGTCAGCCAGAGGTGGAGCAGCTTCTCACCACCTCACCTGCAGCAAGTGAGAATGTTGCTTCAGTAAAAGTATGTCAGTATAATCATGAATATGTACTTCAAGTATTAAAGTATCGAGTGCAGTAAAACGTCCCTGTGACTGTTCTTCTGTTCTGTCTGATTTGTCTTTATTTCCCGTTTGTCTCCGTCTGTCTGTGTGGACGTGTGTCTGTTCTGGATCTGGACTGGATGGAGACCTCCACAGCGGGACCATGCTGACCCCTGGTCAGAGGCCACATTCCTGGACGATGGTTTCGATGTGAAGGACTGGCTGAAGGTGGTGCAGAGGGATGAGCTGGGGGGGCATCAGGAAGTGATGAATGGGGGTTTTCTCTCGTTGTCTCAGGTTATGAGCGTCAGCGGCTGAGCTTCTCTCATGAAGTCATGTTTTTTAGAATAATGTAGTAAATCTGTGGCGGGTGGAGACGGCACATCTCTGCTGAACTCACCCCCCCTCACTCAGCAGTTTCTGTCTCCGCCCGGGCCGCAGGGGAACTCTGGGACATAAAACACGATGAACAGCTGACTTCATCAGACCGTCGGCGTCCACAGAGGAACTGAAGTTTCTTCGTCCTGCTGCTCACGCGCCACAGAGAGCGGCAGGTGTCACGTTACCTGTCACATGACCTGTCACATGACCTGTCAGACCTCCAGGTGTAAACTCACCTGAGAGAAAACCGACCTGTTCCTGTTGACACGACTGTCTGTGTGAGTGTAAATGTCCTCGCGTCATGTCCACACTATGATGACAGTTACCCTGTCAGTAACCCTTCTCACAGTGAGAAGCCACAGCCTGCAGTCATTTAATCCTCGTTACTGCTATTAATTATAGTTGTTAATCATCAGCTTCCTGAAGGCCACACCGAGTCAGATCAGATCAAAGCCACCAGCTCGTGTCGGGACAGAGTCCAGCTCGTGTCGGGACAGAGTCCAGCTCGTGTCGGGACAGAGTCCAGCTCGTGCCGGGACAGAGTCCAGCTCGGCCTCGTTCACAGATGTTTCCAGCGAGAGAAAAACTTAAAGCTGCAGCACACAAACATGTTTTCCACAAGCAGGAAAAGATTGACGTCTTCCATCACTGTTGATTCCTCCTGGGTTTCTTTGTCCAGAGATGAACGTTATCCTGCAGAAACAGGAATAAATAGTTTAAAAGAACAACAGATTCACACGTTCTTCTTTGTTTCTGTGATATTTGGAACAAATGACATGTTTTTACTTTCAGTTAGTTAAATTTGACACGTTAACGCATCACATGACCAAACTAAAATGAGTGAAAAACATTAAGAAACTAACTTTAAATCGATGTTGTAAAGGTTCAGAAGCGTCTTCAATTAAAACAGAACAAACAAACCTGACAGGAAATACAGATTCTTCACTTCCTATTTTCTCTTCTTGTTTCAGACCGTTTGTTCTTCTTCTCTGGCCTCAGTTCATCCCTCTGGCTGCTTCAACCAATGACCAGACTTCTGTCAAAGAGAGCAGGGCATTGTGGGATACATCAAGAAAGAGGAAATACACTGAGGAGGAGGAAAGTCTCTGTGTTCATGTGGATTCAGAGTCCAGGTTCAGGTTCATCAGGTCCTGAGAGCCCGCTGAGAACACGCTGAGTCTCTGCAGGCTGCAGTTTAAACTGTCTCAATCACGCAGGTCAAAGGTCAAACTCCTCCTGCTTTCAGTTTTCTCATATTTCGCTGTTTGCTTCACTGACTTCAGTGTTTGAAGCTAACGGCACGGCGTCGTTCAGATCTTCATCGTCACACACACACATCACCGTGATGCGATCAGATCCAGACTGTGTGATCACAGAGCTCTGACCTGAGGGGTCTGGATTCTGCTTCACACCTGATTTGTTAGAAATGTTAGAAAGGTGTGCAGGTGTGCAGGTGTGCAGACGGTCTCTGCTGGAGCTCTGAAGGACTCTGAAGTGGAAGAACTGAAGAACTCCACAACCTGTAGACTCACTTTTCTTCATCAACTTCAGCATTAAGGTTGTTGCCATTTTGGTTTTTACTGAGCCAGGAGTGACCATATATGGACGAGAGGGTGGAGTTGCCGTAGATACACATTGCTCTGCCTCTCTCCTGATTGGATGGACCATCAGCTCATCAGGAAACTGTTTGAGCTTATTAATCAGGTGAGAATCATTTTCTCATAAACTTCCAAACAATCGGACTTCTTTTTGCAACCAGTGGAGTCGCCCCCTGCTGGCCATTACAAAGAATGCAAGTCTAAGACACTTTGTCGTCTTCACATATCACAGCTGTGACAGATTCAAACATGAAACCCTCCAGACCCTGAACTCATCTCTGATCTGTAGAATAATGAAGTTGGACCAGAAGAGACCTGAACAGCAGCAGGACTGGACTCTGCTGGAGGATTCATCATTCAGCTGAGCCCCCGCTGCCGCCAACACAAATTAGATTTTCTCAGAAAATGTAAAACCCGTCTTTAAACAGAGCGAACAAAGAATACTTTCCAGAGTACACAGAGCGTGTGTCCCATGGCTGCAGTGAATCCGTCCTCGCTGCTCCTCTGCTGCGACACAAACTGTCCCTGAGCTCGTTCACGTTTATCTCTCTCTCTTTTATCACCTCCAGCTTCCTGTTTCATTCTTCAGCTGCGCTCAGTGTCTGCTGAGTCTGCCGCATCTGAACTGACGCTTTCAGTCTGAGCTTCACCTGGAACAAACATCACAGGTACTCAAGTTCTACCACAGGGAGAAATACTGCAGGTACTGAACATCTGACTCAGTCAGAGTATGTTGATGATGTTCTTGTTCCTGCAGGTGAACGTTTGAGCTTCACTGTGCAGTTTGACACCAGAGGCTGTTTCCACATTCCCCGAGCTCAACGAACACCTGGTGCTCTACGAGCATGACCTGTCACATCACAAATACTCTGTAAACCAATTCTGGTCCGATATTCAGCATCACACAGGTGTGATGTGGAAACACTGACGGTCACCTGTGCAGTGAAGTCAGACCAGCTGTTCGACAGTTAAACGCCTGTTAAAGGGAGTTTTTCCTCGCCGCTGTCTCCTGAGGGAACGGGGGGTCTCTGGTCTCTGAACCTGTTCGCCGTCCTGAGACCACTTCGGTTGTGATTTGGTGCTTTATAAATAAAATCCACTTGAACTGAATATTTTTGTATTCTGGAGGTTTTAATGAGGGAGAAAGGGTTGAACCACGTCTTCTTACATGTACAGACGGGATCTTAAAAGTACCAAAAGTAAAAGTACTCAGCAGAATCATATAGCTGATATTATTGTTCATGTATTCAGGTGTTGGTGTGAACAGGTGAGCAGGTGGAAATGAGCTGTCAATCTCACACAGTGAGTCAAAACTGAAGTCAGACATCTGAATATTTTCCCATCTCTTGTCTTCTTCATGTTTATTGTCGCCATCAGGAATCAATCAGGAATCAATCAGGAATCAATCAAGAATCAATCAAGAATCAATCAGGAATCAATCAAGAATCAATCAGGAATCAATCCAAATCAATCAAGAATCAATCAGGAATCAATCAGGAATCAATCAGGAATCAATCAGGAATCAATCGAGAATCAATCAGGAATCAATCAAGAATCAATCAAGAACCAATCAGGAATCAATCAAGAATCAATCAAGAATCAATCAAGAATCAATCAGGAATCAATCGAGAATCAATCGAGAATCAATCAGGAATCAATCGAGAATCAATCAGGAATCAATCGGGAATCAATCAAGAATCTTCAAAGAAAATCTTCAAAGTAGAAAATCCAGTAAACAGGAAAATTAAAAATGTGTAGTTGAATTTATTCTTGTGTGTGTGTGTGTGTTTGTATGTGTGTGTGTGTGTGTGTGCGTGTGTGTGTTTCTGTTCCTAACTGTCATTAAAACCGATGAAGCTCACTGAGAAGCCGATCATTCGCTGATCGTTGATCGATCGCTGATCGCTGATCGATCAGCTTCTCACTGAGACAGAAATATAAAATCCATCACTGCCTTCAAAAAGGAAGGAAAAGTGTGCCGGGTGTCAGGATCCGGCTCCTCGTGGACTCCTGCTGGTTTCTGGGTTCTACTGAGGATGAACCCAGCAGTGACATGATCTGTCAGAACCAGACCTGATGAGACCACCACCACCTCTGACCCTGAGCAGTCCAGAGGAACACAGACTGTTTGGACCTGATCCAGGACCGCAGGGCGACAGCAGCAGGCTGCTTGTGGTCAGATCCAGAGTCTGTCAGCTGGACTCCTGCAGCAGCAACACATTAATAAAACCTGACAGGACACAGACCAGACCCTGATGCGTCACACATCAGACCAGGACCACTCCCCGCTGCCTACAGTGCACTGCAGCTGCTGTCCGGCAAACAGAGTCTTAAAAACAACCAACAACAAGGAGGGGTACCAGGACACCAGGAACCAGGTCACCAAGAGGAGCCCTAAATACAGAACCAGAAACCAGGAGTCCCCAGTATCAGGAGACCAGAGAACAAACCAAATAACTGAGCCTGGACACGAGGAATTAAGAGACAAGAAACGTGGAACCACGGGGAGACAAAGAACAAGGGGATCAGAGAGAAACCAGGATGCCAGAGTCCTGCTGGTCTGTTGTGGTCTTTCACAGCCGGTGAAGGTGACCACATGTCCAGGACTGTCCACATCCACACTGTTTGAAGCATCATGAAGAGATCAGTAACAGACATGCTGGACTGAACCGGTCTCAGACTTTGTGGTCGTCTCTCCTCCTTTGATCTCATTAATCCGTCCTCATTGGTCGGCTCGCTCAGGTGACTGATGAGCTCAGGTGACTGATTCCTCTAAGCTCCGAGCTCTCGTTTCTAATTATCTCCTCCTCGCTCTCTTTCTTTTTCTTCTCCCCTCTGCCCTCCATCTCTGTGGCCTCAGCTCCCTCCGGCTGGACGACAGGTGGGGGAGGACAGGTGGGGGAGGACAGGTGGGGGAGGCTTCATTGAAGAGCTCTCAGCAGACTCTCTCTGACGCTGATGGATGGCGTTCTGTTTGTGTTGATCTGAAGTGACGAGTGGACGGACTGAAACACACACACACACACACACACACACACACACTGCATTGATCCAGTTCTGCTCCGGCTGCCGTCTGATTGGCCGCCTCCAGCTGCAGCAGCAGATTACTGCTCACTCTGTTCAGTTGGACTTCATTACCTGAAGGGTTGTGAAGCCTGATTAACTCTGTTAGTGATCAGTTTATTATCCTCTCTGCACGTCACGGCTGCTGTTTCATAGCAACCGAAGACATGAAGTGTTTTCTTTTTTACAAACAAAGCTGCCGTGAAGGAAATAAACCAAAGATCCGTCTTCAGGAAACATGTTGTAGTTTCATCTTTTCAGAAAGACGTTCGTACAAGCGGTTTATTACGACACACATTTACCTTTATCGTTAGGCAGCGACCTCTAGTGGTCATAGTAATTATGGCGGGAACAAAAGCAGGAAGGTGGAGTAGGTGGATGGTCAAACAAACCCAGGACTTCAACCCAGGAGACGACTGCTCGCGTCCCGAGAGACACTGAAAGTCAATGTTGACGTACTTCAACTTACAGAATGTGCTGAAGTTACGAGACAGAAACCGACTTATTTTAACCTGAAACATCTTCTCCTAAAACGAACCACGTAGTTCTGGTACCTGAACAAACCTGTGAGTGTTTCACAGCGTCAGCGGCGCGACGATGAAGGTCGTCGGCCTGTTCCGTCGTTTCAGGATGAGGACGAACAAACAAGAAACTTTCTCCTTTCCTTGATTGTTGCTGCAGCGGCAGGAAGTCCGTCGCCTCTCTGACCTTCAGTCAGTCTGTCTGTCGGACTTCAGCAGGAAACAGCTGGTCTGCAGGTTTCTACCTGTTGGTTCTAACAGGAACGTCCCATAGACTATAACCAGCAGGGGGACAGCCGTAGCTCCAGTCCACCACCACATGAAACAGAGTGCAATCAAACATCAGGAAACACCTGAGCCTCTGAAGGACCTGGAGGATCCAAACCCACCAGAGGTTCGCTTTGATGTCGGTGAACATTTGACTGATTAACATTAACATTCAGTCTCATTATTACTGAAGGAGGTAAAAAGAAATATGACTGACTCGTGTTGATTGGTGGACTTCACTTCACCAAATCCACAAAGTGGACCAGCAGGATCCTGAAGACCAGACTTCAGCTGAAAACCACAGAAGAAGAAACATCCCTTGTCTTCTGCAGAGTTAAAAAATCTGCTGTGAAAGAAATCACCTTGATTGAATTGATCATCTCAGCCTCACTACCCATAATGCACCAGTGATGTTCCCGCCTCTGCTTTTTGTGTCTGAATTATTAAAACACACATAAAGCAGCGACATCATTTATGTTTTATTACATTACCACCGTGGCATCATTGCAGACGTCAGGATGAATTATGGATGAGATTTTGTGTTACATTTAATCCAATCACACACACACGCACACGCACATACACACGCACACAGACACACACACTCAGTTCAGGACAGACGTGATGTCATGAATCCATAAACTCGTTCAGCATCTTTGTTGTTTCATGTTTCTGTGAATGATTTTATTTTCTGTTTAAGGTTCCAGTGTGGAGGATTTGCTGGCCTCTCGTGGTGATGGTGTTCCACACGGCCTCACCCTGGTTTGTCCTTCTGGGCTCCTGTAGAAACATGGCGGTGCAACATGCTGGACTCTGTGAAGAGGAGCTGCTCCTGCTGAAGAGATGAAGACTCATCCTCAGAAAAACAGTTTTTGAATTAGTTTTGGATTTCTCATTTCTGACACACATGCAAACACTCACAGTCACAGCTCCTCTTCCTCTTCCTCTACTTTTCCTTCTTCTTCTTCTTCTTTTCCTTCCCCTCCTTGTTCTTTCTTCTTTCCTCTCTCTTCTTCTTCTTCTTCTTCTTCTTTTCCTTCCCCTCCTTGTTCTTTTTTCTTTTGAATCCTCACCTTCTTCTTCTCCTCTCTCTTCTTGTCGGTCTTCTTCTCCTTCTTCTTCTTCTTTCCTCTCTTCTTCTTCTTCTTCTCCTCCTCCTCCTCCTTCTTCTCCTCCTCCTCCTCCTTCTCCTTCTTCTCCTCCTCCTCCTTCTTCTTCTTGTTCTCTGGGAGCAGAAACAGCTGATCGGTCATGTGACTTCAGTGTTTACATCAGAGCGTATTAAAAAGGAGATTTGGTCCCTTTGAGCTCATCACCTCCTCGGGAAAAGGTAAAAACATCCTGAAGTGAGCTACGGACGCTTTTGTTGGACCAGAAATAGATTGGATGGAGAAGATGATTGCATGTGCTTCGATGATTCAGTGTGTGACAATAATTTCTCTACAAACTGCTCCCAGATGTCCCATCATGCACTGAGACGCAGATCAGCCAGTCTGAAATAAAAAGAAAGAAGTAGCATCGAACAGGAATCATGTTGCTGCTCGTGTTTCTTCTTCTACAGTCGATAAACTGACGAATGAACTTGATGTTTGCTGTTGACCCACAGAGCCTTCTGTCACTGGTTCATATAGAAAGCTGATCAGAGAGCCTTCACAGTGAACGCTCACTGATCATCCTCCCGCTGCCTCCTCCCAGTGCTCCCAGTGCTCCCAGTGCTCCCAGTCATGTTTTCTATCCTGCTGGCCTCCTCTGCCTTTATGACCACATTAGAAAACAATCTTTTTTCCCGTGGAGAGAGGGGAGGTGCAGGGCTATAAATAGAAAGTGGAGAATAAAGCCGCAGTGATTCTGAGGCTCCCTGGAGAGGGGGAGGGGAGGGAGGAAGCTGGGAAAGGAGCACAGGGAGGATGATGGGGGGGGGGGAGTGGAGGGAGGAAGCTGGGGAAGGAGCACAGGGAGGATGATAGGGGGGCAGAGGATGATGGGGGGGCAGAGGGAGGATGATGGGGGGCAGAGGATGATGGGGGGGCAGAGGGAGGATGATGGGGGGCAGAGGGAGGATGATAAGGGGGCAGAGGATGATGGGGGGCAGAGGGAGGATGATGGGGGGAGCAGACAACGTTCTCAGAATGTTTTTGTTCGGCGTTCTCACGGCCACAGGAAGTAACGGAGGACGCCATCATCACGCCGCTCCTCAGAGGCTTTTTGTGATTTTTGCTCGTTTTTCAGTTATTCAAACGTCTTTTCATGTTTTTATTATTTATACTCAAACATGCAGCAGTAATTTTAAACAAAGCTGATAACACCAATATCAGGGGGAGTGTGCTTCAGCACAGCACTCAGGGATGTTTAAGGTTTGTGTTTCAGGACTCGCGTCAAAGAACAAAAATGTTCTTAGTATGAATGAGAAACACTGAATCAATCCCATAATGTCTGAAACGTGGAACATTTTAAGGTTTGAATCCACCTGAAAGTATAAATGAGCAGAGAGACTTGAATAATTAGGGCTGTGGCCACTGTCTGAGGCACAGCAGGTCATTTTAAACACACCTGAGCAGGTAAATTTAAACACACCTGAGGAAACAGGAACCTTCATCGATGATTCAGACAACGAACCAGGAGGTGACATCACCTGTCAGCTGACATTCTTACCTTTAAAAGAAAAAGTTTGACACTTTAAAAATACGCTTCTATCTTTACTTATCAAGAGTTAGATGAGACAATACCACGCTCATGTCTGAAGCCACAGCCAGCAGCCTGTTAGCTTAGCATAGCATAAATACCAGGAAGGGGAAACACTTGCCTGGCTTGTGATGATGTGCATGGACTCTAATTAACTGCATTTCCTGTTTTATTTTGTAGGAACCCTCCTTCATGCATTCCTGTATACTTTACTTCCTGTCATTGTTCAGTTTTATCCTCACCTGTTCTGGATTATCCAATCACACCTCCCAGTACTGATAGTCCTCGCTGTCACACCTGTTTGCCAGGTGGTCTTTCAGTCTGTATTATTCCTGCTGCTGTTTGGTTCAGTTTTGTCTCAGCTGATGTTTGAATTTAGATTATTCCTCAGCTGACTTCCTGTTTTGTTTGTTACCTCGACGCTGTTAAACATTTGACAGTTGTTGAATGTTTGTGTGATCTCTGAGTCTCTTTGAAGTCTGGTCATCTCAGCAGAGAAACCAGCGTTATCGCCACGTTCCCTGAACGTTCCGGGAAGGTCAGATGAGCATTCCTCCTTCATTTTTCAACACAGAACTAACATGAAGCTTTTCAGGGAACCTTCCAGGAACGTTCTGAGACGGTCGCCTCATGTTAGCTCAGCGTTGAAGGTGGGATTATTGTTGTAATGATATTAACATGGTTTGGTTGTTTGACGTTGACATGGTTAACCCATGACTGTTAAAGATTTAATAAATCAGACTTGAAGCTGTGAGTGCGTCTGAATATTTAATGTCCTGAATAAAACATTTGAAAGCAGCTTTTCAGGGTGAACGGATGTGTGAGAACTGTTTGTTTTACAGTAAATGTTGAGTTTCTGCAGCTGCTTTTCTTCAGACTGTGAAGCTGCAGAAAAACCTTGAAGAGGACAAAGTGAAGCTCCTCCACGTCGATAATGAACAGTTTGTCTGCAGATAAAAAGGCTGAGTGACAACTGATCGATTATCAATAACACTGAGAGTCGTACCCGACCTCTGTCTTCTCACGGTTAACGTCGTGAAACGGTCGCAGTTCGTTGGAGTTCAGGCACGACGACGAGCTTTAGAGAAAGATGTTTGAGTTAAAATAAGTCCTGTGTTTGTTTGACCGTCCATCCACCTCCACCTTTCTCCATATGTGGACATTTTTGCTCTTTATGCTACGTCACCTGACCTCCTGCTTTGCTCCTGTCATAATTACTACAGCCACTAGAGGTCGCCACCGAACACTAAAGGTAAATATTGGTCGTGGGAAGCTGTATGGAAGTTTAGAGCTGAGGACGAGCTGCAGACTCCACACAGAGTTCAGTCTGATTACACGTCTGTCTGTTGATGCTCTCAGTGATTTATTCTTTTTTTTCTATCTATCTCGACGATGGAAATGAAAGTGAAACTAAAGTAAATAAATGATGAGATTGCTGCTTGTTATTGATGATTTGCCTGCAGAGCCTCATTGAAATGTATTGATTGTATTTATTGACCGGCTCTGCTCTAAAGCTGATGATGTCGAACACAGCCTGATAAGATCATCATCATCATCATCATCATCAGAGCTCATCAGAGTCTGGCTCGTAACCAATCACAGAACAGCTCAGGTGTGAAAACAGCAGTTCAGGTGTGAACTGAAGTGGAAACACACACATCAGCGTCGTTCTGTTCTTTTTCTTTCACTTCTGTTTTTCAGCCTTTGAAGGATTCGGTGAGTTTCCAGTTTCCTTTATTTCAGACGGTTTTTATGATTGAAGTTTGGACTCAAGGACAAGAACAGAAGCCTTGTGCAGCTTCAGAGAGAGGACGGCTGAAAACATTAAAGCAGAAATAAGGTTTCGTACTGAAGTGTGAGCAGTTCATCAGTGCAGAGTCGGATCCTTTGTGTGTGCTTTACAGAATCTCATCAGCTGCTTCAACACACGAACAATCTTCTGTTCTCTTTTGATCCACCGCAGACCTTCACATTTCAGTCTGAACCCTCTTTGACTACAAACTCTGAACCCACCTCAGCAACCGCCCAGAGCGACCTAACAACCACCTCTTACCAACCTAGCAACCAGTAACACGCCACCACAACCACCCAGCAGCCACTTAGAAACGCCATAGCAACCAGTGAAAAGGAGCCTTAGCTTCAGCACCTCCATCACTTCAACTAATCCCCCCCCTCAGCTGCAGTTTCTTTTTTTATTGGTTCAGTCCAAATCAACATGTGTCTGTCTGTGGTACTGATGCACTCTGGGAGTTACAGCGATGATGTCACACTGTTTTCATGACTACACTATATTTACTTTTTGTTAGCATTATTCATACATCAGGCTGAACAACAAGGAAAACATCTGGTGAATATTTCATGTCCATCACTCCAGTTTGCATCGTTTGACTCAAATCCAGACTTTGTTGTAACACAGTGTCTCTGCTTTCCTCAGTGTGATGAATAAAGCACCTGAACATTGAGGTTTAATATTTACAGACCAAACTTCAGACTGTTTGAACAGAAAACCTTCAACACCAACATGTTCTGACTTCAGAATCTGATGCTTTGACAGACACCAGCTGCTCTGAGTCTCTGTTCAATATGAACGTCTGTCGATGTGTCTGACCACAGTTAAAAAGGCTGATTGTCTTTTTCATGATGAAGAGTTTTCCAGGTCATCTTCAGGTCAGTTCAGGACTCTTTCCTGTTTGACGGTCGGTCACTTTCCTGCAGCTCAGCATCTAATTAAAACATCTCAGCAGGGACTGGATAATGAGTTCTGTCCCAGCATGCATCAGTGACAGGAAACAATCCAGGACTGGCAGAGAGGAGTGACAGGTGGATGACTGCAGGTGGACCTCTGGGTGGTGGAGCTGAAGCCAGGAGAGAAAACAGGCAACAACCAGAGAAACAGAATGAGAGAAACCAGAGCGATGCAACTAGAGCGATCAACCACAGCTATCAACCAGAGGGATCAACCAGAGTGATGCAACCAGAGCGATGCAACCAGAGCGATCAACCAGAGTGATGCAACCAGAGCGAACCAGAACACAAGCAGCATCAGAAGAAGAGAGTCAAAAACAACAGAGCAACCAGATCAATGCAACCACAGCGATCAACCACAGCGATCAACCAGAGGGATCAACCAGAGCGATGCAACCAGAGCGATCAACCAGAGCAATGCAACAAGAGCGATCAACCAGAGAAATGCAACCAGAGCGATCAACCAGAGGGATCAACGAGAGAAATGCAACCAGAGCGAACCAGAACAACACAAGCAGCATCAGAACAAGCGAGTCAAAAACAACAGAGCAACCAGAGAAATGCAACCAGAGCGATCAACCGCAGCGATTAACCAGAGGGACCAACCAGAGCAATGCAACCAGAGCGATCAACCAGAGGGATCAACGAGAGAAATGCAACCAGAGCGAACCAGAACAACACAAGCAGCATCAGAACAAGAGAGTCAAAAACAACAGAGCAACCAGAGCGATGCAACCAGAGCGATCAACCAGAGGGATCAACCAAAATGATGCAACCAGAGCGATGAACCGCAGCAATCAACCGCAGCGATCAACCAGAGGGACCAACCAGAGTGATGCAACCAGAGCGATCAACCAGAGCGATCAACCAGAGTGATGCAACCAGAGCGATGCAACCAGAGCGATCAACCAGAGGGACCAACCAGAGTGATGCAACCAGAGTGATCAACCAGAGGGATCAACCAGAGTGATGCAACCAGAGTGATGCAACCAGAGCGATGCAACCAGAGCGATGCACTTACATTCCACCACTGTGCATAATGACCTCACCTGGTGTGACATCACAGGCCTCGTTTGACACAGCAGGTCAGACACAGGTGCAGCTGATGACATGCATGATGGTGGGAATCCGGTCAGTGACTCACTCAGTCATCGACTCTTGGGTCGTCTTTCTGGGACTAAAAGCAGCACATTAATAACACAACAGCTGTTTTATGTTAACAAACGTCTTTAAATACTTTTATTTTGACTTGACAGGGTCCAGCAGAGTCCAGCAGAATCCAGCAGATCATCTGAACTCTGTCTTCAACGTTCTTCTGCTCATATGAATTAAACTTTCAATGAATGAATCATCATCATCACCATCATCATCATCGATCATACGATTAATAGTCCGATCACAGCTTCAGTCAGCAGCTGAAGCAAGTGAGGATCAGTTTATTATAAATGAACTGAGTCAACACAGTAACTGTTCCTGGACCAGGGGAACGCAGACATGGTTCAGAAGAAAACCCCGACTGTGACCCTTCAGGGGCTCCGTAGTTTTACATGCAGCATGATGAAGAAACAAATCAAAGATTTGTGTCTCATTTATGCTGCTTTTCCACATGAGAGACGTTAATGAGTTTAATGTGTAAAATCCTGTTAGATAAAGCTGTTTTCTCCCCTGGAGCTTCATTAAATCTGACCTGAGTTCAGTCTCGGTGCTTAAAATAACTAACATAATGAAAATCAGATGTTATTTATGCTACTTTTAGTGGGACAGTCATGAAGTGAAGGTGGAATAAAGTGTTTCCTCGTTAACTCGTTAACTGTCGCAGGTCTTCATTCGGGTTTTCTTGTCCACAGTTTCGATGTTGCGTTTGAGGGCTGTCGGACGTGTTTCTTGAGGCCGTGGTCTGGGTGGTCTGCGGTCTGGAATCATGATGATCAGGAAAAATCAAGCAGCTGACTGAGTTCTGCTGCCTCATGGTTCACCGACACTGGGTCTAAATCTGTGGTGCTCACTAAAAGCTGATCCTGAATCAGACATTTCGGTGAAAGTCAGAATAATGATGCAGCACAGAGCAGGTGAGGGATTAGCCACAAGCTGCTTCACTCTGAAACAACGAGCGGACGTCGAGTTCACGGCTCATTTCAGCTGAGTTCCTCATTTGAGCTCAGCTGACTGTGTGAACTCTGCAGCTCAGTCCTGCTGGGTTTACCTGACACTCACCTGACAGGTGAGTCACTCACCTGTCAGGTGAGTCACTGCAGCCATGAAGCTGTTTCACAAAAACATTTTTATTTTCATCTCATCGTCTTCTGATTCGTAATAATTAATGGAAACATGACACGATGACATGAAGAGAGGAAACAGACTCGTTAAATTCAGGTGTTTCATTATAAAATAAGAGTTTTCTGTTTCTTGTGGCTCCAGCTGCTGCTCTGATCCTCACTGCTGAATCCTGCTTCTTCATTATTCACGACAGCCTGGCAAAATTCCACCAAACCAAATCAGGAGTGTGTATTTGTGTAGTGTTCTCCAGGGTAAATCCATCTACATTAATATTTGACACACTGCTCCACCTGATGAAGCAGAAACAGTGACAAAGTCCTCAGGGTGGAGGAGGTCAAGGTCATAGGAGGGGGGGGGTCATGTCCCATGTGATACCAAAAGCCAGCAGTGATTACTTTAGCTGACAGTCCCTGGACAGTCTCTTGGCAGCCTGTTGTTGGACGTGTCTCACAGTGATCCTTTGTTTGACTGATGGTCTGAGGTTTCAGCTCGTTTCTGTTCTTTGACCTCGAGTCAGAGATCGAGTGTTCGTGTTGTAGTCAAATGTGAAGGTTCGAATACACTCGACTGGTCCGAGTCTCCAAAGGTCTGAATGAAAACTGGTCTGGACAGTCTGAGGTAATCCCAACAGCTGGAAGATAAAACCAACCAACCACCAACGATCCACTTCTGTTTACGAGCTGGGGTTGTTCCATGAAACACAGCACATCTTCACCTCTGCTGGACACATTTTATCTCTTTACAAACTGATGCATGGTGTCTGCAGTCTTACCTGTAAGGTTGACGTGCAGCGTTTGGACACCTTTAGGAAGCAGCTCACCTGTAAAGTTCTCTTCACTGTTTGCCTTGTTCCTGCTGTGAAACACTCAGCGTCGCTCTGCTCTTAAAGGCTGAATTTAAATCAACGACCTCAGTTCAGTTCATGTTTTTGTTCTACATTTTCCTTCAGGTCTAATCTGACTTCAGTACAGCTGATTTTTCTCTGTAGCGGTGGGATGTGATGTGTCCTTGTTCCTGACTTTTCAGCCCTCGTATGGAGGACAGAACCACGTGCTGACCTTTGTTCTGGTTTAAAGACTCACAGAAAACTCGACTGATGTTTTCAGTGTGACCACAGTTTGTGTCTCCGACCACACAAAGACACCGAGAGTCACTCTGTCCTTGTGTCAGGTACAAACAGTCCAGGTGTTTCAAGATGAAAAACCAGACGTTTGTTTTATTCCACCAAAAGTAAGAAACAAGAGTCTCAGTTTAGTGAGAAAATGGGAGGTGTGAGAGTGACCTAAAGTGACCTCAGAGAATCAGAAGGATGGTTGAATCAAAGAAGTGTTTTTATATCTGAGTGCCGGACTCTGACACCAGAATCAAACCAGACGCTGATCCTCCCTGTCAGCCTGAACAGAACCAGAACCTCTGAAGAACCTGCGGTCCATCACGATGAGTCGAACATTTACCGTCAATAATAATGAAACATGCAGTCAGCAAACAAACGCTCAGATCAATTATCATGTTTCCTACAATGACGACTCTGTGCTAACGAAGCTGAAGCCCCCCCCCGTCCACCCGTCCACCCGAGCCTTCCTGCATGTGTGGACTGTCTTTTCAGGTCCCTTTTGGTTTGAGCTCCAACATTTTACCATGAACATAAAAAAGATTTTAAATAATAATCAGGCAGTTTAATGTTTTTGTCTTCAGCTGATCTGAAATCATCAAAACACAAAAAACAGAGAAACAAAGTTTTCAGATACTCGATTACTTACAGTCTGAACAGTACTTTTCTGCTCTTACCTGTTTGTTTCAGTCACCTGTAATGAATTCATATTTTCACGGTGAAGTAAACAGTCTGACGTTACCTGAGGCTGCTGACAGGAAGTCAGTACAATAATCTCTGTGACTGATTGACCGTGAAGGCTCAGCCATCCAATCAGAGCCTGAGGAGCTCACCGTTAAACTGCTGCGTTCAGGTTAATCTGTTTATATGAACTCTGTGAAGAAAAGACAGTTTCTGACAGACGGCTGAGACGATGATGACGATGAGAGAAAACGTTCAGATGTTTAATAATCCGTCAGTTCTGAGAAATAATTCAAAGCATCATTAAATAAAGAACATAGAACATAAACTGTGTCAGGATTTTAATCAAGAACCAGCTGATCAAAGAAAAATGTGTCTCATATTTTAACCAAAACCAGCAAACCTTCCTGAACCAGAACCTGGATCTGAACCAGGATCTGAAGCAGGATCTGAACCTGGATCTGAACCTGGAGCTGAACCAGGATCTGAACCAGAATCTGAACCAGGATCTGAACCAGGATCTGAACCGGGATCTGAACCTTGATCTGAACCTGGATCTGTGAATGTCTGAACACAACCAGAAACTGTTTCTTAAGGATTTACTGAGAAGAAACGACATTATAGGAAAACTAATGAAACACGATTTGTTCTGTGATAATATGATGTGAGAATATTAGAATATAATAAACTTTCTCATCAGCCTGAGCTGAGCTTAGAGTTTACAGCCAAATGTTAGCATGCTAAAGTGCTCAGCTAACATGATTAGCATGCTGGTGTTAGCCTCACAGAGCCGTGAGCCGGGCTGCAGACCCTGCTGCAGACCCCGCAGATCCGTTTCCACCGGCGACTGGAAACGGGATCCGTTACGACCTCGTTATTTCATCCCGTATGAAAGTCACTGACGTCAGAAATAATTAGTCCTGGAGGCCTCGAGTCGAATGTTTGTCTGTCCTGCTCTTTTCTGTCGGGACGTCTCTGAAATGTCTGAAATTAAATTTGGGGATTAGAGGAAGAAACAGGATTATGATGTTATTTCACAGAGAAATCCGCTCTGTCAATCAGAGCAGAGACAAAAGACAAACCGACCGAGAGGAAGACAACAGAGGAAGACGAGTTCAGAGCTGAGAGGAAGACAACAGAGGAAGAGGAGGAGGACCTTCATCACACCATCAGGACTTTATCTCCTCTTCATCTCAAAGTTTTTTACTGATGACTTTGTATTTTCATCCGACAGCTTTTCTTTCAGAAGGTCAGTAGACATTTTCTTTATTCCTTCTTTCCTTCCTTCCTTCCTTCCTTCCTTCCTTCTTTTCTTCCCTCCTTCCTTCCTTCCTTCCTTCCTTCCTTCCTTCTTTCCTTCCTTCCTATTTTTCTTCCTTCCTTCCTTCCTTCCTTCCTTCCTTCCTTCTTTTCTTCCTTCCTTCCTTCCTTCCTTCCTTCCTTCTTTCCTTCCTTCCTTCTTTTCTTCTTTCGTTCCTTCCTTCTTTTCTTCCTTCCTTCCTTCCTTCCTTCCTCATGCTGTTCTTTTTCCAGCTGACCTGAAAGCTTAAAGGCCATAAAACTCGAGATACGAGGTCTTGTTGAGATTTTGTGACAGGAAGACGTTAGTCTGAGCTGACAGCATGGACAGTAAACCTTATCCACGTATTCTGCTGTAAATAAATAAAGGCAGACGTCGGATGTCTAACCCCCCCCATCATCACTCTGCATCCCTCGCTCATCAAACCGTCACTCCGCCTTTCACGAGTAAATAAATCTCCACACAAACACTCTGTAAAAACTATAAATCTGTCCTCAAACCCTCCTTCCCTCCACCTCCGACCTGCTGCAGGACGGCAAACATCAGCGGCAACTGAAAACTAAGTCTCTCCCGGGAAAAACCTGATCCCTGAGGATCCTGAGCCCAGAACAGAGAGCTTCACGTTCACTGATCGGATCAGTTATCAGAGGTGGCAGCTGCTGTTATCGTCCTTTCTATTCCAGTCGGCTTTATTCTTGGATTAGGCTTCATCTCTGAGTCTTCCTCTCCCTCAGTGAGTCTGTCTGATTGGCTGAGACACATCTAGAAAACACCTTTGATGTCACACCTGAGACGACGTCGAGATTCTGAGAGGACGTTCTGATTGGCTGACCGCAGTTTGTTCTTTCTGTCTGACAAAGACTCAGTCACATAAATTCATTTATCACCTTAAATATCATTTTATAAATATCAATAACTATCTAATAACTCTGAACTCTGTGACACACCTGAGCTGCTGTGAACAGGACTGATCCTGTTGAAACTCTGAACCAGCAACAGCATTTCTGAGGCTTTTATTGTGAAGGATCTGGTGGAGCTGAAGTATTGATTAACCAGATTTAAAGCATCCTCACCGACTCTTAAACTTTGACCTTTGACATTTTATGATCGATCTGCAGAAGAAGAGGTCCACAGAGGCTGTTTAAGGTGCAGTAACCATGTTTAAAATCATGTGACCACCATGGACAGACTGCGGGTCAGCGGATCCTCTGACACTGAAACATGTTTGTGCCTCAGGATGATAAATGGAAAGTTATAAATTATAAATCAGTCATAAATCAGATGATAACACTTAATGATAATGTTCTTATGTCAGGACTCGTCCAGAAACATGTGACACGTTCTCTGAGCCACGTCTCTGTTTGAACGTTGCTTTCATTGATCGATCGATCGGTTTTATTTCCCTTTCTGCTCAAACCTCCGTCGACTCGCAGCTGGAGTCAAGTAAGAAGATAAAATCTGACAGCATGTGACGTATAACGGAGTGAGAAGGTGGCGCGACAGATGAAGCAAAACGTTTTGAAGCTGCAGAAACTCTGAGAAGCAGCAGAGACGACCACGAGTCTGAGAAACAGAGCAGCTCGTCTCATCAGAGGTGTGAAGGAGGCTCGAGCAGCAGCAGCTTCACCACCACACCTTCTCATTCCTACGCTAAATATAGAGAAGAAGAAGAGGAAGAAGAAGAAGAGGAAGAAGAAGAGGAAAAAGAGGAAGAAGAAGAGGAAGAAGAAGAAG